>NC_065513.1:26906803-26908068 GCF_006386435.1 Epinephelus moara | reverse complement strand
TTTTATGTTTTTTTTAAAACACCATACTATATGACATTTTTATGTTTTTTGAAACGACATGCTATACTATGACATTTTTATGATTTTTGAAACGACATGCTATACTATGACATTTTTATGATTTTTGAAGACATGCTATACTATGACATTTTTATGATTTTTGAAACGACATACTATACTAGGACATTTTTATGATTTTTTTAAAACGACATGCTATACTATGACATTTTTATGATTTTTGAAGACATGCTATACTATGACATTTTTATGATTTTTGAAACGACATATACTGAGATTCTTTATGATTTTTAAAACGACATACTATAGTAGGACATTTTTATGATTTTTGAAACGACATGCTATACTATGACATTTTTATGATTTTTCAAACGACATACTATACTATGACATTTTTATCATTTTTCAAACGACATGCTATACTATGACAGTTTTATCATTTTTCAAACGACATACTATACTATGACATTTTTATGATCTTTGAAACGACATGCTATACTATGACATTTTTATCATTTTTAAAACGACATACTACACTATGACATTTTTATCATTTTTTAAAACGACATGCTATACTATGACATTTTCAGGATTTTTGAAACGACATGCTATACTATGACATTTTTATGATTTTTAAAACGACATGCTATACTATGACAATTTTATGATTTTTGAAACGACATACTATACTAGGACATTTTTATCATTTCTAAAAAAACATGCTATGCTATGACATTTTTATGATTTTTAAAACGACATACTATACCATGACATTTTTATGATTGTTGAAACGACATGCTATACTATGACATTTTTATCATTTTTAAAACGACATACTATACTAGGACATTTTTATGATTTTTGAAACGACATACTATACTATGACATTTTTATGATTTTTAAAACGACATACTATACTATGAAATTTTTATGATTTTTGAAACGACATGCTATACTATGACATTTTTATGATTTTTGAAACGACATACTATACTAGGACATTTTCATGATTTTTTTAAAACGACATACTATACTATGACATTTTTATGATTTTTGAAACGACATATACTATGACATTTTTTATGATTTTTAAAACGACATACTATAGTAGGACATTTTTATGATTTTTGAAACGACATGCTATACTATGACATTTTTATGATTTTTGAAACGACATGCTATACTATGACAGTTTTATCATTTTTCAAACGACATACTATACTATGACATTTTTATGATTTTTGAAA
>NC_065513.1:26904583-26906536 GCF_006386435.1 Epinephelus moara | reverse complement strand
GTTTTTATGACATTTTTAAGGTCATATTATACTATGACGTTTTTATGACATTTTTAAGTCATACTATACCATGACGTTTTTATGACTTTTTTAGGTCATACTATACTATGACGTTTTTATGACATTTTTAAGGTCATATTATACTATGACGTTTTTATGACATTTTTTAAGTCATACTATACTGTGATGTTTTTATGACATTTTTTGGTCATACTATACTATGACATTTTTATGACTTTTTTTAGGTCTTACTATTACCAATCCTAATAATTGCTTGTTGGGTTTCAGTTTTACTGGTGCTTTCTTTCAATTTGAAATGTTAACTTTGTACTACTGCCTTTGGAAATCACAGTTGAAAAGAAACAATCTCAGGTGAAATTTCAATTTACAATTTTAATCATACATAGATGTTCAAATTTTCCAATTTTCTCAATAACCCTTGAGCTATGACATGATGAAGGCCATGTGGCATGGTTAAAAGCAATTAATAATTCATTACCTTGGTCTTCTAAGAGGAATGGGTAGAGTAAGAAAGTCCTCAGCTAGAGTCACTTCTATACCACTGTCCTTTAGGGCATCTTCTGCCTGTCTCTTGAGCTCTGAGACATCGTCCTCGTCACCTTCCTTCTGCAGAGAGCAAGGTTTGTATCTCTGGCTGAAATGGTGCAACACCAGCCTCCGTGCACAGCAAGCCCTAGCCAACGCTGCCGCCATTTCAGGTGTACTGTGTCCATGGTCCACCGCTTTCTCCCGGTGCTCGTCCCCAAGGGTGGCCTCGTGAACTAGAATGTCCGCTTCATTGCACAGCCTCAGTGGTCCTTCCCCAAGAACTGAGCTACAGTCTCCTAAGATGCAAACTTTCCTCCCAGGAATGGCTTCTTCCAGCACTTCACTTGGTAGAATGACACGCCCACTCTCCAGAGTTACAGGCTCACCAGCTTTCAGCCTCCCATAAAGCGGCCCTGGTTTCAGGCCTAGGCAGCAAAAATGAGATCAAATTAGACCATTTACAATCATAGTAAAGTATGGCATAGTCATATTATAGTATTACATAAAAAAGTCACAAAAACATCATAGTATTGTATACTACTACTACTACTACAAATCTCACAAAAATGACATAGTATAATATGACCTAAAAAATGTTGAATAGTGTTTGTTTTTCTGATTTGTGTATGTACTGTATGTATAAATGTGGTATGTGTATGTACATATGCCATTTGATACTTGCAAGATTATCCACCGACAGCAGTGTTATTTGGCCACAACCTCAACAGGAAGTTGGGAGGCTGGGAGCTAGGAGGGTTAGTGGGATTTTGTTGGGGTTTTATTTTCTTTCTTGGTTATCCTTCCTTCCATGAGCAGATACCATGTTGTAAATGATTTGTATGCACTACCCTGTACTGTCTGAAAAAACTGAATAAAAAGATTTTGAACAAAAAAAATTATCACGTCATAAAGTAAGCCATTAAAAATGTCATAAAAATATCACAGTATAGTATGACATAAAAAAAATGTCATAAAAACGTCACAGTATAGTATGACCTAAAAAAATGGCCTAAAAATGTCACAGTATAGTATGACCTAAAAAAAATGTCATAAAAACATCATAGTATAGTATGACCTAAAAAAATGTCATAAAAACGTCTTAGTATAGTATGACCTAAAAAATGTCATAAAAACGTCACAGTATAGTATGACCTAAAAAATGTCATAAAAACGTCACAGTATAGTATGACCTAAAAAAATGTCATAAAAACGTCTTAGTATAGTATGACCTAAAAAATGTCATAAAAACGTCACAGTATAGTATGACCTAAAAAATGTCATAAAAACGTCACAGTATAGTATGACCTAAAAATGTCATAAAAACGTCATAGTATAGTACGAGCTAAAAAAATGTCATAAAAACGTCATAGTATAGTATGACCTAAAAATGTCATAAAAACGTCA
>NC_065513.1:26710434-26902718 GCF_006386435.1 Epinephelus moara | reverse complement strand
AAATGTCAGAAAAACGTCATAGTATAGTATGAGCTAAAAAAATGTCATAAAAACGTCATAGTATAGTATGACCTAAAAATGTCATAAAATCGTCATAGTATAGTATGACCTAAAAATGTCAGAAAAACGTCATAGTATAGTATGAGCTAAAAAAAATGTCAGAAAAACGTCATAGTATAGTATGAGCTAAAAAAATGTCATAAAAACGTCATAGTATAGTATGACCTAAAAATGTCATAAAATTGTCATAGTATAGTATGACCTAAAAATGTCATAAAATCGTCATAGTATAGTATGAGCTAAAAAAATGTCATAAAAACGTCATAGTATAGTACGAACTAAAAAAATGTCATAAAAACGTCATAGTATAGTATGAGCTAAAAAAAATGTCATAAAAACGTCATAGTATATTATGAGCTAAAAATGTCATAAAATCGTCATAGTATATAGTATATTATGAGCTAAAAATGTCATAAAATCGTCATAGTATAGTACGAGCTAAAAAAATGTCCTAAAAACGTCATAGTATAGTATGACCTAAAAATGTCATAAAATCGTCATAGTATAGTACGAGCTAAAAATGTCATAAAATCGTCATAGTATAGTACGAGCTAAAAAATGTCATAAAAACGTCATAGTATAGTATGACCTAAAAATGTCATAAAAACGTCATAGCATAGTATGACCTAAAAATGTCATAAAATCGTCACAGTATAGTACGAGCTAAAAAAATGTCAGAAAAACGTCACAGTATAGTATGACCTAAAAAATGTCATAAAAACGTCATAGTATAGTACCAGCTAAAAAAATGTCATAAAAACGTCATAGTATAGTATGACCTAAAAAATGTCATAAAAACGTCATAGTATAGTACGAGCTAAAAAAATGTCATAAAAACGTCATAGTATATTATGACATAAAAAAAGTCATAAAAACTTCATAGTATAGTATGACATAAAAAAATGTCATAAAAACGTCATAGTATAGTATGACCTAAAAAATGTCATAAAAACGTCACAGTATAGTATGACCTAAAAATGTCATAAAAACGTCATAGTATAGTACGAGCTAAAAAAATGTCATAAAAACGTCATAGTATAGTATGACCTAAAAATGTCATAAAAACGTCATATATAGTATGAGCTAAAAAAATGTCATAAAAACGTCATAGTATAGTATGACCTAAAAAAATGTAATAAAAACGTCACAGTATAATATGAATTAAAAAATGTCATAAAAACGTCACAGTATAATATGAATTAAAAAATGTCATAAAAACGTCATAGTATAGTATGACCTAAAAAAATGTCATAAAAACGTCATAGGATAGTATGCCACTTAAAATGTCAGATAAAAGTCATGGTATAGTCTGTCATAAAAAATATAGTCACAGTACACTTTACAGGTACATGTGATTAATCAGTGGTGTGGTCACTATTAATAGCCACATTCTTTGTAGCACTCACACATAATGACAGCCTTGCTGGTGGCGTTGAAAACCCTCACTGATGCAACACAGTCAGAAACTGCCCTTCTTCTATCAGCTGTTATTGTCACTGACAGATCTAATGAGCGGTGGAGCAGGCATGACTATTGATATGCAAATGTTTCAGGGCGTTTCTACATCTATTCATAGCTACCTGTGGGAGTGGAAACGATGATTGAACAATGACTGAACTATGTAAAACAGAACCAGGCACAAGTGCATTTTTATACAAGTCATACAATTCAAGAAAAGAAATAAAAAGAAATAAAAAGAGACACAAAGTGTATTTACCTAGTTCCTTCAGGATTTCAGTCTTCAGTCTTCCAGGTCGATCATGCTCCTGAATGCAAAAACCACAGTCTTCCAGGTCGATCATGCTCCTGAATGCAAAAACCAAAGGAGGGGATGCGGTGGAACAACCTGAAGGCCTTCACCACAAACGTCTTATCCTCAAAGAGGGGATAACAGTCACTTGAGACATCCAGGGGGATCGTCCTGCCAGGCTGCTCCTGTGGGTGCAGAGGACCATGCTCTGTTGTGATCTGCAGACACAACACACATCATTAAAGATTGCATGCTCCTGTGTGGGTGGAGAACACTGTCACTGCTGTCTCTTGGGCTGAGGATATATTTTCACAGAGGTTTAAATGAATGGATGTCAAGCAGACTATCTCAGTTAACATTTGGGCACAGAAGATTGAAATTACACACACTAAAAAAATGCAAACTGTTACTGACCTCACAAAAAGAAAAGTTTTCAAAGCACAGTTTGTGCTTTGCACTCTGGTCTGATTTATCACCATGCAGGAATAACACCAAACTCAGTCACATACCTCCAGACTGAGCTGTCCCTCTTCTGGACTCTGGTCAGTTGTGGGCTCCAGCTCATGCACTACAGCAACATACAGAATATAGATGAGATGAGAGCATAGTACATGAGCAGTAAGTACAATAAAACAACAAAGATGAGAATGAATACAGTAAATTAGGCTGGGGTGGTATGGATCACAGCCTGTAGTGTAAGATACACACTCAACCTGCAGGGGAGGTTTGCTCTGCAGCTCATAATGTCTTGATAAACTTCCCATATACTCTGTACTATACACATGTTTGCTACCTAAAGTCAGCTTTTGATGTTTCTGGATAAACTCATTTTGACATAAAATAAAATCTATGTGCAACCCATAGTTAATAATGGCTGTTTGTGCCAAAATTTAAAGATCATCAGTGTTGTATTTACTGTAATACTGTGGCCACATTAGAGCTCAGGTGGTACATGTTGGACCTGCCTGCATAAGGGAAGAGCAGCTGTGATCCTGTGAGGCCAAGTGTCACCCTCAGAAAGTGCCGGAGGCCCCGGGGCCCGTAAATGTCCACACAGTTCATGTTCTGCTGCTCAGGGTTGGTGTTGAGGCTCACAGTGCAGAGAAGACCAGGCAGCCCAAACAGGTGATCTCCATGTAAGTGGGAGATGAAAACCTTGGTGATTCGACCTGAGAAGGAAACATGACGTATCATTACATATCACCGGTGATGTAACGGGATTATGGAGAGAACAGAGAACAGTTTGTCCAAAGTAAATTAGATTGTAAGACGTGGATTAAATGCAGTATGCAGTTCGTTAACTCTCCATATTTATATCAATTTCAACTAGCTTCTATACTACAGCAGCATAAAGTTAGTTGAATTCCTGAAATTCATAATGGCTTTGGTTTTGGTGTACCACCCCAAGATTTTCAGTGGCCCCCATCTGGCCACCCCTATGAAAAATTTCTGGGGGCACCACTGCAAGTACTTTTAAGGACACCCTATAATTGTGCTAAAATTTAGTGGACCTGTGATTAACACTGTACTCTACTTCTGGAAGGGAGTAATTCACTTTACTGAGAAACCTCTTAAGCTCCAAAGTGAAGATGACAGCATGGAGAGTTGGCGTGAGGGAGGTAGGAGCATTAATATATCATTTTGGTTATTCACCGCTGGTTTTCAGGAACTTATTTTAGTTTCTCAGAAACTTTTAAAGGCGAGGCAGGAAGATGAGCAGCAGTGACTCACCGGCTCTGAGCTGGCTCCTCATCAGCTGGGTCTGGGTCCCCTCCCCGCAGTCAAACAGCCAACACTCCCCCTGGGTCCGCAGCACCAGAGCCGAGGCACCGCGGTGAGGAGACGGGTAGGCCGAGCCCGTCCCGAGGAAAGTCATATCCATGGCCATACTCCTAAAAGTTACAGGACAACAGGTGACAACTGTCTACAACTAGAACTGAAGCGGCATGTCTGCCATGCACACTGTAAACAGTCACTCAGTGATGACGTAGGACGAGCGACGGTGCGGCGTTCAGGTCAAGTCGGGCTGCTCGTAAATCTGACATGTACTATAAGTGTGTACAATACAGTGTGTTAGTATGTTTATTTGAAGATACCTTACCTCAGTACACGATAAGTATGAAAAAACTAAATATTGTCAACGATAATAAAGTCCCAAGATCCTAAAATGAGACGACAATAAAGTCCCAAAAAAGTACTTTCTAAATAACAGCGTCTTAGCTTGTTACAGTTGCTAAAATTGGTGAAATTTGTTGCCATATTAAACTACAAACATTATTTATCACAAATAAACAAGTCATAAAATGTGATCAGGTTTTGTAACTTTTCCACTTTTGTGTTGGGATCTGCTGCAGAATGACTTGGCAGAGATGGCTGCCATCTTGCTCTTACTGCGTCTAGATGGCACAAAAAAAGTGTCCACGAATGAGGACAACAGGTCTAAGTTAAGAATGAAGTATGAGGTGCAGTAAACCCAAAATGTAGTGTCCTCATATGAGGACACAGGGTCTCAGGGGGATATTGCTGAGTAGAAAATCTGTGTACATAGAGGAATGTAGTTCCAAAGATATTTGGGCTGTTGCTCAGTTTTTAGATGGTAACAGAAATTTGTTACATCATGAGGAGTTTAGTGAGACGTTATAATTATTACCACTGGCTCCAGTGTACTGGTAATAACTATAATACACAAATAAAAACCATGTAATCGTATTGAAAACAAGAACGTGGACATTGCTCTAAATATTATCTTGTTATTGGGAAAGGTTGTTTTTTTTATCAGTTACAAATGTGCTATACATTTATATATTAAAAGACTAAACCCAGTTTGAACTATGAGAAGAATGAGTTATAACTCTAGAGTAAGTCACTGAAACTTTTTAAAGACAAGAAAGCCCTTGACCTGTTTTCAATATGTATTAGGTTAATTTGAGATAGACCTTCTTTGTTTTAATTTCAATTTTATTTTGTTTTGCTTCTATCATTTTGTATCTGGTTATGATCTTGCGCAACCTGAGATGGAAGTTTTTTGATGAAATAAGACTTGAAAATGTGCCTCGTTCTAGTTCTCAATAAAGAGGGGTAAAAAAGTTTTTCATTTGAAAGTATAGACCTTATTTACATGCACAATCTCAGTTGCATCAAACATTTAAAATCCTTAAGACACAGTCATTTGATTGTGTTGATATTTCCCTTATCGTTTATACAGATTTAAAAAGGCTATGAATATAACAGGATGTCTACAGGTCCTTAAAGAGCCTTAAAATGTAGTAAATTAGACCTAGGGTGGCAGTAGCTCAGTCCATAGGGACTTGGGTTGAGAACTAGAGGGTCGCCTGTTCGAGTCCCCGTCTGGACCAAAATATGGAGCGTGGACTGGTGGCTGGATAGGGGCCAGTTCACCTCCTGGGCACTGCCGTGGTACCCTTGAGCAAGGCACTGAACCCCTCAACCGCTTGGGGCACCTCACCAAGGGCAGCCCCCTCACTCTGACATCTCTCCACTTTGTGCATGTATAGGTCCTGTTTGTGCATGTGTGTGTCTTTCGGACCTGTGTGTAATTGACAAGCACGAGTGAAAACATTGAATTTCTCCTCAGGGGGATTAATAAAGGAAATAAACTTAAACTTAACAGTCATTAAATAGTCTTAAATTTGAATATGTGTAACTACTACAAACATTTTATCTAATTTAATTTATCCAATTTCAATTTCTTTTTGTAAAAATGAGTGAAGCCTTTCTGTGTAAAAGTCCACATTTCTAGTGTTACAAATCTTTTAAAAACTATAGTCTAACACTTTCCTTTTATTTCATACTTGTACTTCCCTGTTGGCAAAATGTAGATTGACTTTACTGACTCCATAACTCTGCACAAGACCACACATACTACTTGACTGCAGTGCTTACCTGAGATGCTTAAATAGGTAAATTTTATTTTTATTTTATTAAATAGGTATAACATGGCTTCCTATCCTAATTTGGTTAAAAAGTGTCTTGAACAGGTCTTGAAAAGCATTAAATTCTACTGTCGGATACCTGTAGACACCCTGTATAAGAATAACTTAAATTTTCAGACCTGTTTCCCTCTTTCCTGCAGTGAAATTAAACAGTGCCTACATCTTTAACAGCAGGGCAAACAAAACTGAAGTTGCTCACTCACAGAAAACATTTACAATCTTAAAATAAGCAGCCAGTGAAGCCAGTGTAAAACTGTTTTTATTCTGCACATAGGTATTCTCTCTGCGCACAAACGCTAAGGCAATATATTGTGTAACAAAAATATACCTCAGGAACACAGACTGGAAGGACACAGCACTATGTGGATGTACACTTCACTGACACACAGACTTAATTTTCCTCATGGGTATGAAAAGAATCACATGAGCAAGCCAGTCACCACTTTCTGACACAACACAGTAAAAACTCACACAGGACAATTACAGTCAGTAACAACAACCAGACAGACACACAAGCCAGCACTTACTGAGGTGAGATTGATTTAAATAGGTCCTTTTAAATAAAACTTTCATTATGTATAAGTAGAAAACTTTGATTGTTCACAACCTGAAGCTGCACAGTCTATCAGAGACGAAGCTGCACATTGAATTCAACACAATTATTTTTTTGCCTTTATTTGATAGGACAGCTACAGCATGGAAGGGGGATGACATGCAGCAAAGGGCTGTGGGTTGGAATCGAGCCCATGGCCGCTGCGGCAAGGGGGTGCCTACTCTACCAGGTGAGCTTGTGGGCACCCCAAAACAGTGTATAATTTTGGTAGTGCTGTTGTTTCTCAGCTCTGCCTGCAGCATGTTGAGAGGTCTGCATCATGGAACATGACATGATTGTGGACAGACACTTAACATTGTGCAGGCACTTCAATGTAAGCGGTTAGAAGGTCCTAATACAATATCCTGAGACTAAAATTTACAGTGGCCTATATTTAAACATACTTGAGAACTAATGCATGATACTGTCAATGCCCTTGACATGTGACTAAGGCAATACTATGAATAAAATAGGCTGACTGGAAGTTTTAATGTAACTTGTACAGTTTTCAGACTTTAACACATTTTAGCTGCAAGGGTGTGTGTGTGTGTGTGTGTGTGTGTGTGTGTGTGTGTGTGCGTGTCCAGTGTGTATGGTCTAAGTCTCACATTTTACACTATATCATTGAAGATCCTTGGATAAGTCACTACAATAGACCACAGCAGTTTGTCAGAGCACAGAGCAAAATATAAAGATCTAACAGAGACCAAGATAAGCTTCAAACTGACATACAGATGGAAAGTGTTCAGAAAGTATAACTGGAATTATAGTTAATAAGATACTGCATCCTCCTGTTAATGTAAACAACCTGCCACAAATAAATGCCCTGGCATTGCTCAGTTTCTTTATAACAAATATATATTGCCAATAATAATCTTGTAGGCACCATTACCCTTCAGCATCAGATACTACACTGGTTCCCAACCTAGGGGCCCAACCCATACGAGAGGTCACCAAAAGCTTCACAGGGCGTCATGTGAAGCTTTCTTGATTTTAAGATTTTAAGGGGTGTAAGAATATTTAAAAATTAATACAGTTGGCCTATATCTCAGTATTCATATCTGTGAGTAAAACTAAATAAAATTATTATTTTTGAAGTCAAGATCATTCTTCAAGATATAAAGGATAAGAGCACGATGAAGACCTGAACACAAGCTATATTCACAGAGCCTTCACTCTCTGCTAAACAGCCTCGTCTTGTATTAGAAAACTACACAGCTGAAACAACCAAAAAGCTAATAGAACATGGCAAAGCGCCAGCGAGAAGAAAACACAGAATTTGTCAAAAAAGAAGCCTGATAAGTACCATTAAAACTTCAATTAATAGCCCGGGCTATTGTTTGCTTAAATCACTGAAATCAACAGGCCTATATTTGGGACAGATGTCTTTTTTGGAACAGGCCTGTAATTCTGTTAATTTCTATGAAAAACCCTTTTGATTCTTTTGATCTGGGGACCCTTATGGACTAAACTTACAGGGTAATCGAGAAATGAACACATAATTTGAGGTCGCCAACAACCTGCTTTTATACATCTGAAGAACTTCTATTAAAAAAATGAACTGCTTGGCAACCAGACCAGGGCTCTATTTGAGACAGGCTTACATTTGTCAAAGGGACTGGGTGTTTAATTGGGACTAGACTTTTAATTGAAGTTTTAGGGTATGTTATGATTGTTAAAAAATTCTGGGAAACTCATCTGATGCAATATTCACAGGAAATAATCTTAAAATTCATCCAAATTGCTGGTTTTACATTAACTTCCTGCAGTTATTGCATCAATATTTGGGTTATTTATTAGTTCAATATCTCACTTAGTCAGGGGTTGCCAGTTTACTTAGTGATAGAAAAGGGCCCCTTAAGGAAAAAGGTTGGGAAGCACGGAAGTAGTATTTATTCAAATTTTGCACTGCACTATAATCTGTCTCTTTTGTATCTTCTACTTTATTTTACTCTGCTAATCTTTCTGATGTGTTTTTTTATACTGGCTTGTTTTTCTTTATGCTTTTAATGTCTTACGTACAGCATTTTGAATATCTCTGTTGAAAGATGCAGTACATATAAACTTGCCAAAGGCAGAGTTGCCATCTCTCTAGCTTGTGTTAATCTGAGCCAACGTGACTGTGTCTGTGTTATAAATTATTGTTAATGATCATATCAGACCAGAACTGTAAGAGCGTAGCCTGGAAGTCTGTTCCCAGGAGTAAAACCCACACACCAACCTGCCGAAACACACGTGGATGTACTTAACACAACTTTATAAACACTCTTTCCATAGACAGTCTCAGTTTCCACAAAAGCCTATGTACAGTACACAAAATATAATCCAAATAGAAAATAATCATTTGATACTGCGCATAGTTTTCTTAAATATTTAGGTTACATTTCATATTCAGCTTTTTTTTTTTTAATCACAGTTAAGCAAAAGGGTTCATTTTTAGGGATGGATTAATTTTACCACAACTCATTAAAGGAGTGTTGGTAACAGGTTTTCTCACAAAGCCAAAGGGCAAAACATCTTAATACACCCTAATAAAATTAAATAAATTCAAAGAAATAAATACAATGTGACAAAAGCATGTGAACAAATACAATGTTGGAGTGGACGTTCACTTCTTGTGTTTTTAGATATAACTTTCCCTTCATAAAATCACACCGTTGTCTGAGGTCTCTCTTTATATATTCTCTCCATTTCTCCCGAGTAACATCCTGTCCTCTCTTTGTCTCTTAGTTTGCTCACAAAGGAAGTGCTTTAACCCTCTGCTCTACTAGGACTCTGATAATGTGGCCTGATTTAAGCATAGTTTAAAAAGGTTCTTAAACCTTATGTCTTACACCAGGCATTGGTTAGATCAGTGAAGCCACCAGAGGCCCACCTGATGTGAGAAAAGGCAATGTCCGTACTTCATGTTAATGAATGTGCGTTATGTTCTGTAATCTCTATGTAGCTACATACAGTCAGAATAGTATTAAGTGCTAACTAAAGACTAACCTCTGCATCAGGAGTGTACACAACAAACAACTGTTACAATAAATGAGGAGTGACTACCTTTTAAAACAGGTTGCAAAAAGATAATAGTATGCTGCATTTCCTAACAAAAGGTTGACATCATGGAGTCATTCTAGTACAGTATCTTGTAAAAACCAGTCTCAACCTCGAGCAGAGGCACAGTGTTCAGCGTTGGGTTTACTATTCACCATAGTCTAATTTATAGAGTGCTTAAATTTACTGATGCAAACTTGATGATAGATAATGATAGATATGATATAATATAATAGATAATAATTAAAATATATCTCAAGGTTTCAACAATGAAACCAGATTTCCACACTGCCTTTTCCCACCACCAGGTGGCCCTCCAGGTGCTGCGCTGGTTTACATGTGATGCAGAGGTGATAAAGAACTGTGAAAATGGCCGTTTTCATTCAAATGCCACTTTCCAATCTGCCTTCTCACAGATCTAATATGACTGGGTTTGTGCAAACGTATGTAGCAGCAGTAAGAGACCTCTGCTGCCTGTTTTCATAAGCTAATGTTTGCACTAACATAATTATGATCGTCTCAAAATACCTGTGATCTGTGAGTTAAGTGGAAAACAAAGAGCACTGAGAGGGTGTGGTCTACTTCTATTTAGTCTTGGGGCTGAAGCTGACACCTGGCCAGTCGTAGGTATCTGGCATGAAGGAGTCGTAGCTGGTGTCCCACACAGTAGCGCGTACAAAGCCCTCCTTGTCCACAGGCTCAGGGTAGCGAAACGCCATGCCTTTAGCATAGACATACTCCACCACCTACAGCAAGACAGGGAAAGATTAGCATTGATGAATTTTGAGAGGCACATAGAAAACCAGGGGTTCTGTAGGACTGACTTAAACACTGATTTTGGCCTGATAATTTGCCGCAATCAGGGCACAGAGCAAACCAACCTGTTAGCCAAAATGTTGTAAAGGTGCAATGTAAGTGCAGTGTGGCTTGATAGGCACTACAGAGTACAACGAGGCCAGCTGGGATGTTGGTGCACAGGCATCTGCCTCCATCTGCACCCAGGCTGGGGTACCATGATTGGTGTAGGTTTGGAGCCAGTATGCCAAAGCTCTCAGGTTACATGCCCAGTATTATAATAGGAAATGTGGTAAAGCCATATTACCAAGTGATTGGCTGTTTGTTTTTTGTTTTGTTTCTTTGTGCTTTGTTGTTTTTTAAGGTAGCTTCGTGTAACATCTTGGCCAAGAGACTATAGCCCTTGGCTAATTCTGGCATTTTTGTACCATGTGTATTTATTAATTTGCACTGTCCCTTCTTAATTAAACTAAACTAAACTAAACAACTACACTAAACTAAACTAAATTAAACTAAAACAACTAAACTAAACTTAACTTAGACAACTAAACAAACTAAACAAACTAAACTAAGCTAAACTAGACTAAGCTAAACTAAACTAAACTAAGCTCAACTAAACTAAAACAACTAAACTACAACAACTAAAACAACTAAATTAAACTAAACTGAACTAAACTAAGCTGAACTAAAACTCAACTAAAACAACTAAACGTAACTAAACTAAAACTCAACTAAAAGAACTAAACGTAACTAAACCAAACTACACTCAATTAAGCTAAACTAAACTAAGCTAAGCTTAACTAAAACAACGTAACTAAGCTAAACTAGACTAAGCTAAACTAAACTTAACTAAACAAAACTAGACTAAGCTAAACTAAACTAAAACAACTAAACTACAACAACTAAAACAACTTAACTAAACTAAACTAAAATAACTAAAAAAATTAAACTTAACTAAACTAAACTAAACTAAAACAACTAAACTAAACTAAACTAAACAGCAACCTAATGTTACTTGTCAGGTTTTGGTGGAACAGGGTCATAAATAAAAATCAGCTGATGACAGAAGAGGCTAAATTTAGTTAAAGGGATAGTTCAGATCTTTTGAAGTGGGGTTGTATGAGTATCCGTTGTATAAAACAGATGTCGCCCCCAGTTTGGAGAAGCAGACAGGAGTACCAAAAACAGAAGTTAAGCAATGTACTCCTGTAGAGAATGGGTGGGGGAGAGGCTGACATTTTGATGACACATCATTGCTTCACACTCATATTTCATTGTGGTTCCCGTAACATTTGGTCAGTTACGTACAGTCTGAACTATCCCTTTAAGGTTTGGACTGACACTAACAGGTTTATCAATAGCCGAAATGTTCATACAAACTAGTTTGGGGCCTTTAGTTTTGTTAGCATTAGAATTGTCATTTTCAGGAGACTTGCCTTGACAGCCATCTGGACGGAGACCTCTCTGATGTTGGAGAGAGGAGGATAGAGTCTGCCGTCTTCCAGCTCTTTATCTGTCAGCTGCTCTGCAAGTGTCTGGAAGGAGTATAAAAATACTTTTAGGCTGAAGATGAATTTCTGGTGTCCAAGAACACATAGATATAAAAACTACTACTATTATTTGCCAGCAACACAAGTGTGAAGTCATAAATATAATATGTGCGTTTGAATAAGACAATATAAGAAGTGTTATGTCAAGGGACAGAAATGACTAAACTACTACTCATATTATCGACCTGCACGTTCCAACTTCATGCAAAACTTTTTAATGTTGTACAAATGGTGAAAGCAAAAAATCATTTTGCGATTACTGTCATTAGCATTGATCAATGCTATCAAGTCAAATGCAGGCCAGCAAAAGAGGGAAGAACACAGATGAAAAAGAGCAAAGCAGGATCAGCCTTTTAAAAACTCCTCCTCTGTTAGGTGCTAGTCTAGACAGAGAGGAAACAGGAGACATCAAAGAGTTAAAGAGACTACAACCATATTAAGCGTATGCATATATGACAAAGCCAGCAAGAAAGCACAGGACAGGGTGGGGGAAAGGTAAAGATGAACTTTAGTTTAAAGTTCAAAGAAGAGATGGACTTATAAAAACTTGTGAAATACGTGATGATTCAGACCTTAGCAGCCTCTAAGAACACTGTGTCACTGATGTGTCTCACTCCACTCAGGATCACAGCCAAGGCCACGCCTGCAATGCACATACAGCATGTTTTAAACAGACATCTGATGATTATTCTAAATGCTGCAAATATTGTGCAAATACTCAAAAAAATTATTTATGTCCAGGAAATCTATACACAATCCATACTCTTGTCTAGTTATTAATATGAAGTATGAACTATGAATATTCATGTTCTTTTTTCTGTCACCTGGGAAGATGTAAGCGTTGTTCCCCTGTCCAGGAATGATGACGCGTCCATCTTTCAGAGTCACAGGACCGAATGGACTGCCACTGGCAAAAAGACATCTACCCTGTAGGACAAAGAAACGAAGCGTAAAAGAGTGATGATGGAAAGAAAAGGACAATAACAGGAAGAGTGATTTGACAGCACAGAAACTCTTAAAGGTACACTAAGCAGGAATTGTTGGTTACTGTTTGTAAACAGTATTGCCAGCGAAAGGTAAAGCCAATCTCAGATTCACTTGATGGAGCTTTGACCTCTTGAATGCCTATTGCTTTGGGACTGGCACCTGCTTGCTATCTTTTCATTAAGTCCTCACCTAACCTGAGCATTGCCCTTCGGGAACATCTGCAGAATAATACACACACTTCTAGTGGGTCATAAGAGATGATTAGGAGGGATTACATCTGTATGAGTCTATACTGCTTTTTAGGAAATTCCTGCACAGTATACCTCTAATGTCTAATTTCAGATTGAAGGCCTTTGCACACCAAATCCGTATTTTTAATATGCATTTTTTAGATGAAGGATAAGGACTTGGTCTGCAATGGCCTTTTGTAAAAACTAAATAAATAACTGCGTACATCGGTGAGTGTGTAGGCGTCCTCTGCTGTACACTCTGCTTTAGTGGTCGGGTTACTAAGGGCAAAGATGATTGGTCGTTCGTTTAGGGTTCCCATGGCCTTGATGACATCGTGGGTGAACAGACGTCCAGCTCCTGACACACCTAGAAGAAGGAAAGAGAAAGAGATCTATCATTATCGCACAAGCAGAGCCCACAATCACAGCACACTGAGCTTTGACAGGATGATTTAATGAGCAGATAAATAATAAATAGCCTAAATATAAAACGTAGATATTCAATTGACCTGATCCAGCTCCTGCTCGGATAAAATTAAATAAGTCAACAGCATTACAAACAAGACCGTATTAATTATTTTATTCAGATTCTGTGTTTTTGATTAATGGCTCTAACTTAAAAATGCACAGTCCAAACTGTACTGTGAGGCTTTACAGTTACACAAACACAGAAAAAGAAGAGGTCCTTACCAATGATAGCTGTGGGTTTGATGGTGTTGACTGCATCTAGGAAGCTCTGTACATTCCCCGGACTGTCATGAACAAATGCCTCCTGGTTACCGTCTGTTTCCTGCGGTCTGTCCTGGAGTCACATAAAGCACATTGGTGGCAACAGTAAATCAATATAAATAAAGTAAAACCTCTCCTCACCAATGATGCAGTGTATCAAACAGCAGGCCAGACAGGAAGCTACACAGACATTTAATGTATGTTCTGGTTTTTGATGTCTGTGACACACACACACACACACACACACACTGACCTTTACAAGTAAGCCAAATTTATCGTACATCCAGATCTTTTCTCTGGCATCAGCTTGGGTCATCCCACTCTCCATCATCGCCATGACAATCAGATTGGCAATACCGAGGGCAGCCTAAGGAGGAAATAACCGCATCAAGTTAAACATTCAAAGCACTTAGACAGTGTGTGTTTAATACAAGTTTAAACCTTATTTTCTATTAAGGGAATAACTAAGCAAATCCACTTCCCCCCACCAGAAAGATTCTGGTCAATGTTGGGCACAGCTGTGATTATTTTAAGTTCTTAAGCAACGTTGGACTTTTTTTTGTACTGTATTACCAGCTCTGGCCAGCAGGGGGCAGTATAGCCTTTACAAATTACTTGATATTGGGGACTTTCACATTACAAATTGCACACAGAAAAAGAGAAAGAGGCAAAATAAACAAAGTAAAACCAAGAGAACTCAAACTGATCAGTGGATAAATACTGTCTTACCTCTCCAGCTCCCAGGAAAAGCACCCGGTGTTCAGTGATGGGTTTGCCAATGGTTCTCTGAGCTGCTAACAGACCAGCGAGGGCCACAGATGCAGTGCCTGGAAACATGCAGAAGAACACAACAGTAAACAAGGAAGTCTGTGCCTTTAAGAGTAATGATTAATCACTATTTGTCTTAAGGTAGAGGGGTTCACTTCATGATTTTTTAAAGTTTCTTGTGCTTGCTGTTCAGCCTTCTTGATTTGATTTTCAGACAGCATAGCTCTTTAATGCTTTGTGTTTAGCACCTATTTCTAAGCTGTCAGTGGTTCCTTGAACTCACCACAGGGTCCCTGTTTGCAGCAGCATTACCTTGCAGCTGTAGTGTGACTTAAAGGTCATATGTGTTCCTTGTAATGGATTATTTCACTGAAGCAAATTGCAGGTTTCTGCGTTTTTTAAATGCTAAAATGGAAAGAAACCAACAGTTTGGCTGGAGGGTAGAAAACTAATCAAAAAAAACACCAACCAAACTGTACTAAACCTAATTAAACTGATGACTTTAACTGAATAGGTAAACTTAATGGCATTATGATTACTACTTCTATGTGTTGTGTGGAGGGTTATATAAGAACCTTGGATATCATCGTTGAAGGTGCAATACTTCTCCCTGTACTTCCTGAGGAAGCGGAAGGCGTTGTGATTTCCAAAGTCCTCAAACTGGATCAGCGTGTCCTGCCCGTATTTGTCCACCACAGCTTCCATGAACTCATCAATCAGATCATCGTAGGCTTGAGAGCGATCTCGCTTCTGGTACAGGCCCATGTACATCGGATCCTTGAGGAGAGTCTGATTGGAGGGCAAGGAAGGACAAACATATGAAGGATGACGCATGTGCATGCGTACAGTAGACAAAATAACACACACATAACCTTCCTACCTCATTGTTTGTGCCGACATCTATCGCCACAGGCAGACATTTCTCAGGTCTAATACCGGCGCAGGCAGTGTACAGGCATAGCTTTCCGACAGGGATGCCCATTCCATAAACACCCAGGTCTCCTAAGCCTAAAATACGCTCTCCGTCAGTCACTACTACGGCCTACAGGAAGAGAAAGAAAGGAGGTGGAAGAGGAATACATAAGTCAGCAAAATCGCAGATTAACACTTCGCAGTCACACAACTCTGACCAACACTTAACTGGACCTTGGCCAGGCAAATAAAGAAAATGTGGACAGTAATGGATCAATTAACAAGACCTCCTTTGACTTACTGTGATATTTATAGCTCTAATCCATTCATAGTTATACAGCCAGGATGTCACAGTTGATATCTAACAATCCTTAGGTTGTGGTGTGGAGAGGGATGAACTGCCCTCGTAGACTCTTTTACACTGATATTATTTGAAGAGGTGTTCAGGTACTTACTGCAACATTAGTTTCTGGCCAGTTATCCAGGATGGAGCGGATGTGTCCTCTGTCCAGAATGGAGATGAACAAGCCCCTGGTGGGAGAAACAAGATGACAGTTGAGTGCTTGAAGGGTAAGTTAAGTATTTTTCTACCTGGACCCTATTTTCACATGTTTTTGTGTATGAGTGACTGATGGGAACAACAGTTTTGAAAATTGGTCCAGCGTTGAGAAGCTGTAACCACTCAGTCAATTTAAGGCCACTAAAAGTGCTTGTTTTTGCCACTGCTGGGCTCAAATTGTTTTATGGAAAGGACCATACAGAGACAGTCCTTTCTGTTAAAGAGTAAGAACCTTTTAGTTTAACCATAAAAGTGCCCAAAGTTACCAGACTCCATTTATATAGTAAACAGTAATTTTAGCATGTACATCAATTAAAGGTTTATTTCACCCAAACCAGAGCTGCTGATTGTTAAAACAATGGAACCAAGATAGTTTTTGAGAACGTGTTTTACTCAGTGGCCTTGGTGTTAGTCAGCAGATTTTAGAATAATTGTACAAAACAAGGGTTGAGAGTGTTTTAACTTTTCACCTTCCTGCCTGGTTCAGTCACCTTAACTGTACATCCAAGAATAAACTCTCAAGGATTGTATGGCAAGTAAAATAGTTGGCAAGCCACAAAAGCCCTTGAGCCAAGCTCTTTACAGAGAGGACGTGGAGGAAAGTGAGGACTATCTTGGCAGATTGCTCCCATTTTCTCTTTAGCCAGTTTGAGCACTTGAGCTCCGGGAGGCACTTTAGAGTCTCTAGCACCTAAAAATGTATTCAAGAAGTCCTTCATCCAAAGTGCCATCAGTATCCTTAACTCAGCAAAGTGACTGAGTGACGAGTTTTAAACCACAGACAGACAATGAGCTGATTTAATGTGTTTAAGTGTTCTGTAAACACTTTACATGCCTGTCTTACTGAATATTTGTCTGCTTTATATAATGTTGTCTTTTATGTTTGGAGAGCAGAGGACAAAGTTCCACCTATGTTGGACAATAAAGATATATATTCACTTCCATTCTATGATGATATAACAGACACAGAAACATGGAAAAGTAGGGTCTACGTTGAGAAATACCAACGTTACCCTTGAAACGAACATGATAAGATTCTCTCCACAACAAAATAGAGAGATAAAGCATATCTCCACCACAATAACATTCTTAACATTATTTTAGTCAAGGTTATTGACACAAATTTAACACCCATTCACCACTGTAAGAAAATGTCAACAGCTCCAGCCAAAGCCTATAGTTTATCCAGAAAAAATCCTTTAAATATTTCCAGTTATCACTTTCATGGAATTCCTGAATAGGAGGCTAAATTTTGTACACATCAGACCTAAGTTTCTTCTCTGTTTTAAATATTAATTCCTGCTTTACTACATGCTTACTTAGGTCTTCTAAAGATGTGTCCATACTGTGTGCAGGCCAGGCCTACAGTGGGAGTATAAACAATGGGCATCAGCTCCTCGATGTCGTCCATCAACAACCTGTAAAAAAGCTTCTCATTCCTTTCCTGGATGCCCATCAGGTAGATGTACCTGTACAGAAAAGGAGGAAAATTAGGGAAGAGAGAACAGAGAAGATCATACTGTGACTATGATTGCTTTTTAAGCAAAATATGTCCTTACTTCTCCAGGGGATCGGTCATCTTCTTGAGATTATTCTGAAAGCGCATGGCCTGAATGTCCTGAGTCTCCACTTTAGGAGGCAACAGACCATGTAACCCTAAAATCTGTCGCTCCTGCAGAGTGAAGGCCATGCCCTGTGGAGAAACACAGAAAGAGAGAGGAGTGAGTGGTGAGACAGAAAGAATGTAGGCATCTGTGCTGTGTCAACTATTTATTGTTAAAAAAATACCTTTAAGACAAGTTAACTTTTGAGTTCTACAGGCGCCATTGTTTTAAAATAGTGTGCTGTGGTTGTGCAAATATGTAAAGAGGGTCTTTCTGGTTGTTGTTTTCACACTAACAGTTTCAACTTTAAGTTACACATCTAAAATCAGTTAATCATCTCTCATACCAATGAAAAAATAATCACTGAACCAATTTTCAGAACCCTTGCAGCAGGAAATGTTCACGTACTATGATGCAGTTCTGTCACCAGAGGGCGCACTGCACTATCTATGAACCCTTAGACCAGGCTGACCTTTTGACTCTGAGTGAAAGGGGGGAGACACATGAAAGCAATTTTGCAGATGGGGAAAGGAAGGAAAAGAGGTAAGAGAGGGGAGTAGCGTCGAAGAAACCAATAGGGAGGACTCTTGGCAGAAACACCCCATGTATAGAAGGGAGGATGGGGGAGGAGGGGTACAAAGTGTTTTCACATTCTGGAGTGTACTGTGTACGTAAGTGTGCATGTGTGTATGTAGGTTTATTAGCCCGTCTCTGAATGAAATACGGGCACAACACACTGAAGCCATAACGTCTGGGGCTGGGGAAGGGGCTCATTACTCTGTGAGAGTGATGAATGCCGGGGGCTCCCCTGGCAAAATGCTGAGTCATGCTGATGGAGCGTTTCACTTCACTCAGCTATACCACTCGGTTCCTCTCAACATAACGCAACATGCTGCAAACCTCTGATAACTAGTTTTTCGCTTTCTTCCAAGAATTGAACATTTAAACGTCTCTGCTGTTCAGCGTTTATTTTGAATGCACTGAAGATTCCAAACAGGGCTGAAAAAAGTTGCCTAATCTATAAAATGTAAAGTAATTTATTTCCTGAAAAGCTGATATTTCAAATTTAAAGTCAACTTTATTGTTAATCTTGCAACTTGTACATGTAATGGAGAGGAACAAAATGCTGTTTCTCTCAGAACACGGTGTGTGGTATACCAGTATGAAAACAAGACAACAAGGGTTTAAAAACACTAAGATAAAAAACAAATACTGCATATGTATCCGTGTTTATACTGTTTGTATATGCATTTCTTAAATATAGTTATCTGCATATCCTATGATTGTCTGTTAAAAGTGAATTGAAACAAAATCACATAAAATTGACACGGTTTTGAAAAGTTACACGCCTTTTCAAAACTTTATCTCAAAATTGATAATTGTACATTGGACAGGAAATTGGTTTACGTTTTTTAATTGTTTAAGTGTTAATGAAATTCCTTCAAATCATCATCTATCCTGCTTACAAATTTTACCTACAGGAATCTTCTCCTCGTCTACATGTTGAAAATTTGTATTATATAACTAATACATAAAATCGGGGTAGAGGAATGGGGGATCACAGTCCTTTAAGCCCATGCAGCATCATCTTACAAAACATATTTTAATTTAATCTTGCTAACAGTGTAATGTAATCAACGTTTTTTTCTGAAACCCAATGACCTTTACTGTTAAAATGTGATGAGTCATTACGATTCAGTCTGCTGATGTAAATCAAATCTGCTGTGGCAAATGCAGACTTCCTATGAGTAACCGGCATGCTTGCTTCATACACAATGAATTCAGTGACTTTTAATGCTCGAGGAAGAGTTCAACTTTCATCCAGTAGAGATCACGACCAGACAGCAACACTGCTCACACACAGCAGGAGAGTATTAAGAAGCCTGTGGCCTTCTCTTCAAAGCCTTTTCACACTTGAGTTGGTTTTGATCAATGAATGAGTTTTTAAATTAGACTCACATAGATGAAATAAACACAATGAAGAATTGGGCCAGAAGTTCAATGTGATATGTAGCTGCTGTGTGTACAGTATACCCAGGACTGTCAGCCAGCGAGCCTATGACCAGTTTATGTCTGCTGGAAAGTCTATATTTAGCACATGTGTGGTCCAGGCTAAGTTTAGCGTAACCTGCACAGAGTTAGATTCTATCACCTCAACCAGCTACAGCGTCGTGTTTCAAATGCCATTCGTAGCCTTCAGAAGTCGGAAAAACCTGAGAAGAGACTCCTAGAAGCCAAACATTGTTGAATGCAAGACACCAGACAAAGTGATACCAATCTGTACTGGGTATTAAATACACAGAGCAACTAACACCAGATGAAATATTGTGTTTTTTTGTTTTGTGTTGTCACCTGAAGTCCCCACCTTGCATCAGGAATGCTGAGGTGACACTACTGTTGGGTGTGCTTTCATGTGCAAAACAAGGCAAGGCAAGTTTATTTGTACAGCACCTGATAAACAAAAGGCGGCTTAAAGCCCTTACTGAATAACACATAATGTAAAAGGCAGTGAAAAGAAAAATGAAGAGCAGAATGAAATAAACAGACATTTCTCACCACACCCAACAGTTGATGCTGGGTGTGGTCAGAAGTCCAACACGACTTGAGAAATTCAACCGATGCTTTTCAGCTTTCTGACCAGCTACTGTTCAATTACAAATCCTCTTGATCCACACAAAATGCCAGTGATGTCATCTGAGCTTTAGTGTGCAGATTATGTTAGAATTTGTTATTCATTCATTTATTTTCCATAACCGCTTATCCTGTTGGGGGCCGTGGGGGGGCTGGAGCCTATCCCATCCGACACTGGGCGAGAGGCGGGGTACACCCTGGACAGGACGCCAGACATCACAGGGCTGACACATAGAGACAGACAACCATTCACACTCACATTCACACCTATGGACAATTTAGAGTCACTAATTAACCTGCATGTCTTTAGACTGTGGGAGAAAGCTGGAGTACCCGGGGAAAACCCACGCTGACACGGGGAGAACTTGCAAACTCTGCACAGAAGGGCTCCTCCACCCAAGGGTTCGAACAAGGGACCCTCTTGCTGTGAGGCAACAATGCAAACCACTGCACCATCTGCCGCCAAAAAAATCATGTTTATGTCAAAAACTGTCATTGGTTAGGAAGCTATAAAAAAACAGGAATATAATGTTTTCATTTTTATTCACGGCAGCACGGTGGTGTGGTGGTTAGCACTGTCGCCTCAAAGCAAGAAGGTTCCTGGTTCGATCCCAGGAGGGAGTCCTTCTGTACAAAGTTTGCATGTTCTGGGTACTCCTGCTTCCTCCCACAGTCCAAAGACATGCAGGTTGGGGATAGGTTAATTGGTGACTAGGACTACTGGTGATTGGTAAATTGTCCGTAGGTGTGAATGGCTCTATGTGTTAGTCTGGTGACCTGTCCAGGATGTACCCCGCCTCTCGCCCAATGTCAGCTGGGATAGGCTCCAGCCCTCCCGCCACGCTCAAGAGGATAAGCAGGTACGAAAATGGTTGGATGGATGGATTTTTATTCACTTGTTCTTTCATATCTGGCTTTCAGTATTTTCAAAATGAAAACACAAATACAGCTGCTTTGGATTAAAACTACATGATAAATTAGCTTCCTAAATACCTGCAAACCATCCCATCCAAGGTAGACCATATCAACCAGCAGGGGAAAATTAACAGCAGCCAATGGCTGAGTTTTTTTTCTAGTTTTTCAGTAGAAGCAATCACTGGTTTAGGGATAAGATTAACTGATGCAGCTCTGGACTACCAACAGTTCACACTGTTCTGTGTAACTGTGCTTTGTGTTCATTAATGGTATAGAAATAGTAGTCCCATAAAAGACAGTCTGTCTACCATGTCAGAACCTTCAAGTGGAATCCTGACCTTCACACTACAACGCAGATCTCTGCTGTTCTTATGCAGGCTTTACAGAGATATTGACGTGTGTGTGTCGGAGGATTGGAAGGATAAAAAAGAGACCTGAATATGGGGCCTCAAGGGGTATGAGGAAAAGGAAAAGCAGACAGTTTTTAAATAGACATCATTTTATATTGTGTTCCTGTTATGATTTACGTAGAGTACATTTCTTGGTATTCATTTATCTATCGTAACCAAAGAATATTATGATATTCTGTCATGCACCGCAATTATTTTCCACACTCAAAGCCAATTAGCCTACTTTATAACGTGGCATATTTGGCACAAATCCAGCACAAATGAGCTGACATGCAGCAAGATGTATTAATAAAGCTGCCATCTGTTTAGCCACTATGTCTTTTTAAACACTGACACATGGACATGATTTCAGCAATCCACTCACTTTGTTGGTGCGAGGGTTGAGCATCAGAGGTTTGCCCTTCTCTTTGGTGTGTGCCCATCTGCAAACAGAGACGCATGGCCTCAAGGACCAGGTCGTCCTCAACCTGGACAACATGGCTGACAGTCACTGGTCTGAAAGGTCCACTGGTGGAAAGCTGGTGAGGCAGGGAAGAGAAACAAAGTTAACAAATAACGTACTGCTTTGCTGCAACATCTATTTCCATCTTCATCTTCCTGCTTGGGAGATTTACAATTGATTAAAAATTTGGCCATAGCTGTTTTGGGACATTGAATAAACTGGAAAAATCCATGCGTCATTTTGAATGTTTATGGTGCAAACACATGTGAAACAATTCTTCAGTGTCAACAGGTTCATATTTATCACTTAAAGGTTGAGCCATTCTTGTTTCTGACAGTCAGGACGTGAACCTCTGCCACAACCTTTGAACGTGACATCATTAGACCCTTATCGCACCTTGGTGTGACATTAACCTATCAGCAGCAAAGACTGTTGACCTGCTGACACACACACACACTTAATCACAGAAGCCTTCGAATGCACTTGGTGTGTGTGGACAATCCCACACTCAAGGATTACAACTGCTGACTGCAACGGCAAGTCATTAATCTGGATGTGGACTGATGTGATTTAGTGCGTCTGAGAAACAAAGCTTTGAAAGATTGTCATAATCCTCCACAGTGAGCTCCAAATGAAGACAGAGAACAAGTAAAACTGTGGTGACATCAGTCGACAGATCAGAAAGATGCGAATAGAGGCAGATAACATGCATCTATGTGTGACATATGTGGCATCTACAGAGCATACCTGAAGGAATAACTGCTTTATCCTATTTTGGGAGTGAAGGAGATTTAAAAAAGCTCATAAATAAATATACAAAACTGTACCTGATGGCAGAATATCCTAAAATGATGCCACAACAACAACCTCCACTGCATACTTTCTTTACTCGAGGGCCCCTACACAGTGCCAGCTGCTGTTAAAGGCCTTGAATAGTATCGTCATTGTGAGAGCTATGTCATGCATGTGACCTGTGATTGGCCGCGATATTGTGTTGTTCTGTGTTGTGGTGGGTGCAGAAAGAGGTCAGTGGAAGCTACTCTGTTATATCTTTGTAAGCTATAGACAATTAAAAGCAGCTTTCCCATTCATGATAATTATTTCAGCAAAAGGTCATCCCTGCTCTATGAAACCAGGAAGTAAATGCTCCCTTCCCATCGAACGTGCAGAGCCAATGTACTGAAAGACCTTTAAGAGAGCAAACCAGACCACAAAGGAAATGTAGCCAGAATAATTTCTCAATCAAACCGTTACACACTCATTTCTGCTCTGGTTCTGGTTTGAATTCATTTCATTATCCAGCCCAAATTCCCTTTGGCCTTCCCTTAATGTCAAGACCTGACCCAGAGGAAGTGAAACTGACCTTCTAAGCAAGTTATGTAGGGAACTGCTACCTTAGCATTATCACATGCAGTTTCTATTTTAGTTCCTTGTAGTTTGGTGACCCAGACAAGCAGATCGCTAAACAAAGTTATGCTTTGAAATACAAGATACATGAGGACATTAAGTCAGCTGGTAAAAAAAGACTTTTTCAATTTTCAACCAACTTTGTATCATCACGATGAAAGTTGTGTGTGTAAATTATCTATGGTAAACTTCCCTTTATTTTATAAGCCGCCAGATCTTCCTGTTCATCTCTCATCTTAAATTTTCTAAGCTCTAGAGTTATATGCCCACCACCACAGACACAAAGAGTACACAAACAGATCGAGAGAGAGACCTGACCCTCTCTATTGCTCTCAAACACACACCAAACTGTAGAACTAGGCAGCACTGATCAAATATAAACCAAGATTCTGTCACTTGATTGCCTATTTCTTGCCTAAAATGTCTTCAGAAACATATTTTAGTGCACTGTTTTGGTGTAATATGAGAGTTTGCAAACAGGAAGCAGTCGCCCTGCTGTGTTCTGTATTGTCAAAATGGAGGCTGACAATACTGAGATCAAACAGGAAAACTAGGCAGCACTGAAAAAACATGGACCAAGATTCTGTAACTGCATTGCCTGTTTCTTGCTTAAACTGTTCTCAGAAACATATTTTAGCTAACTGTTTAGTTGCAATTCAAGATCATATGTAACCCCCTGGATGCCATTCTGTTTCCTGTGTCAAAACGGCCAAGATTGCATTACATCACCAGCGGGAGCGTTTATTGATCCGGTGTGATGCAGTGCTTTCTGACAGCTGTAAATTTTCTACTTCTGGAGCAACAGCAATGCCACAGCCCTTTTCCTTTGTTTTCTCTGGTCATATAGCACCAATTTCAGAGGTATTTCTGTCTGTCTACTCCATAGACTGCCTAATTTTCAGAGAAGACTATCTTTCCTGTAATAAAATACTGCTTAAAACCTTTCGGCTGATTAGAAAAAAATGGCTTGAAATCTGGGCTACCTTCACTGATTATGGCTACCTTCACCGATTATGGCCTAGAACAACATGCAGCTGAGCTCAGGTGGCACAAGAACACACCGAAGGCCAGTTAATGTGACAAACAGCACTCATCTGTGCTGTCTCACACCACACTACTCCTGATTATTCACCCATGTTATCATAGTAATAATCACCCACACAAAACCACAAGATCATATAAATGGAGATAAGATAAAAACACCAAAGTGTTCAAACAGGATGCTACTCATGTGCAACATCAAACAGCACCTGCAACAGTTATCTTTTATGCCAACCCCTGTGCTTGATCACACTGTACTGAAGCAAGCAAGGCAGTTTACAAATTACCACTGACCTTAAAAATGTCTCGTAATGGGTGTGATTTTCCATTAGGCCGTGCTTGAGAAAAAACAGAATCAGAGGCAGCACTGTGATCTGATCATGTGCCCCTCGCTTTGACCACAATATCTGATGAGAGAAATTACGAGCATAGCCAGCTGGCCGAGCCTTGGCTTACAACACTTCCAGAAAACACTGCCTAGAAAGCGGCATCAAAGCCAGGGCCAAAATAAGCAGCACCAACAATCATGAGAGATTTTGATTCTCTGTTGATTAGATGTTCAGCCTCCATGCAGCCTCAGAGAAGTCCAGTCTTTGTGTTGTACATGAACAAGAATAATTCCTAGTGTCTTCATCTCATTTATCTTTCCCACATAAAAAACACATAAAGCTTGAACACTTGATGAGGTGACTTAATCAGCGTGGGAGCTGCTTGTTTCATACTTTTCGTGTCTGGCAAGTCACAAAAACTCTGCCACAGAAACAGTAACGAGCCAGCTTTGTATCAGTGTTGGAACAACTAGTGTGAATACACTCCTTGGACACTGTCCACAGCCAGGAACTGGTCTGGACTGTTTGTAACTGCAAATGTTTGCATAGCTAATAAAAGCATTGAACCAACCTATCTAGAATTATGTAATTACATTTTTATTATCTCAATCAATATATAGTGAACTGGTTATTCTTAGCTTGTTCTGATATCTCCACATGATAAAGCTTCTAGCCAAGGCAGGAAATTGACTAATCTAAGTACTCACGAGTACCACGCCTGTGTGGATAAACTGTAGGCTTCATGGTCAGCACTTAGAGTTGTACAACTCAACACCAGCTGAAATCAGACATTTAATGTGTCACATACAGTATGACTAGTAAATTTTCACTTCAAGCCAGCAGGACACAATCTAGCCAGACTATTAAGTCTTGCATTACTGTGTCTGGAGGTCCTTATAATATGGAAATAATGTGTGCAAACAATGTCTGTATTGACTGAAGCAGTCATAATTTAATAACAAAAGGTTTTATACAGGAAATTAGTTAACAACGAAGAGACAGCACTCTGGTATATACGCAATGCATCATCTGTTAGTCTAACAAGCAATCAGTCACCCATACACACCCACATACTTTCAACTTTCTGTGGGGTTAGAGGTTAATTTTTACCAGAATCAGAGTATAATTCTTGTCAAGCTGAGGACCCACCCCTCAACCCCTGATCTGGGCCCACTGAATGCAGCCAGGGACTGGCAGTTTAGAGTCGACTTGGATCAGAGGCTCATTTTCCCATCGGAGATCGCGACAACCACCCTGCGACCAGACCTTGTCCTTTGGTCTAATTCCTCCCAGCTTGTTTACATCATTGAACTGACAGTCCCCTGGGAGGACGCCATGGAAGAAGCGTATGAGCGCAAGAAGCTGCGGTACTCCATCTTAGCAGCTGAGGCAGAGGACAGAGGCTGGAAAGTAAAGGTGCGCCCGGTGGAGGTGGGGTGTAGGGGCTTCGTAGCCAGTACAACAGCAAAGCTCCTTAGGGAGGTTGGAGTCAGGGGACAGGCTCACAGACAGGCCATTAAAGAGCTGGCCAACACCGCTGAGAGGACGAGTCATTGGTTGTGGTTGAAGAGAAACGACACCATCTGGGCCGCTAAGGCAAACAGCTAACCCCAGGACACACACCCAGGCTTGATCAACCTGTGGTGGGCCTGCCTCAGTGGAGGGTGTCTTGTGTTAAATGGACGAAACACTCGTCGATGCTGAGGTACACAACTGACGATGTGTCCTGGTGGTAAAGCCTCATAGCAGCCATCTTTCAAGAACTTCCCATGAATTAGAAGTGGTGCTACAAGAGGGATTGCAACATCTAGTCCTTTCAACGAACTTCTAACTTAATTGCCATTTGAACACATTAACAGGCAATTCATATTATAAAACAAAACCACCTTGAGATTAGGCTTCACTTGAAATAAATAATTAAGTACACAATTCCTGACTGAGCTAGTTAATAACTGATGTCCACCTCCTTTAAAAAATAGCCATTTTAGTTGTAGATGGGCAGTAATACGCTCCATTGTGTTTGACTTTTTTGTGTCCACTGAGCAATGGTGTGAGGATTAGGCTTCTTTAACACATCATCAAATTTTGCAGTATAACACTGGTCTATGGTAAACAGAGTATTAAGTTTCCTCAATTAGACAAACCGACATTAATCCCAGTTGTTGCACAGCTGGGTGTGTCTTTGCTGACAGGTATCCTCTCTCTGTCTGACAGAGACTTGTCCACCTTGTTTCTCAATAACTAACAGTGTCCATATTCATATCAAAGCCCATCTATAGCTATGTTTGATATGTGAAACCTGGCATTCAGTTGGTTAAAATACTGATGTGCTGCATGCTAACATATTATGTAAATGTAGCAATAACCACAGTAGGAGCAGTAAAACTTTTAGTTTTATCAGTTTATGTTGTCATAATGCACACCTAATAAAATGACAGTGACATTTACCCCTAGATGTTTCTGCCTCCATCTTCATCTTCATCTTGTTTGGAGTCGGGAGTGGAGGAAAAGTGTGCGCATGTAATAACCAGCAACGTTTACACAGACACATCAGATGGACATGTCAGGAAACCTGTAACTGCAGGTTGCTATGCAGCAAAGCTAACCTGATGTTAGCTTAGCAATCTCAGCAACTGACCAAATACGGCTAACAAGTGCTACAAGCTAAGAAGCTAGCTTCAAACTATAACGGACCAAACTGTCTCGGTATTTGAGCACCTGCGACAGCAAACGGTTCAGCGACAAAACATCCCACAATAGCAATGTTTATAAAACGGAAACAGTAACGTTAACGTTACTCCAACACGATACAGATAGCCTGGTGGTTTACATGCTGTCATTCATTCAGACCCCCACTCACTTCTTGGCTCAGATATGGGAAGTTAGATGACCCACACGCACTTTCCATTTTTAAGGCAATAGCGACTCGGCTTACCTGCTCTGACGTATTATAATACTGCGGTTATTTCCGTTGGACAGGTTACTGTTTATAAAGCATATTTCTCCTGTGTTTCGCGGTGTAAGTGCCGGTGTCTGACCGCCTGGCTTGTCCTTTAAGTGTGGACACAGATGCGGCAGAGCGGCTGTGAGGAGACTCTCACGCAGTGTGGAAGAACTTGGCCGCTCAGCCAATCACATGTTGGGATTTCCTTCTTGTTTACCGTAAAGACTGCAACACGCGCAAGATTTTTTTTGAGGGAATCCCATCAGTCGTAATTACTGTAAAAGACACATCTCATGTAGGGACTGTTCTGTACTTGTCAGAAGAGAGTTATAGCTGTTGTGTGACCTCGTTTTTTTCATTCTTCTTCTGCTTTATAAATTGATTATTAGGTTTTTAAAAGTTACCCTTTGATGTTTGAAAGTTAAAAGTGAAATGTTAAAGACAGTGTAACCAAGCGTCCTGGGTTCACCTAAATGAGAGCAGCTAATAAAGCAATAAACGGACAGGAGTCGAGATAACGTGTTCAGCAGCCAGCGCTTCTCTCTTTATTCAAAGCAGCACAGCCACATCTAATGGCAGAAGTCCGCCTACAACAGCCCTATGGCAACTCTGGAGGGACACAATGCTTCGCATACAGAAATACATCGTAAAGACAAAGTAGTCTGTTACAACAGAAAAAGGCCTCAGTCTTGTCACTGTTATTGTGCATGCTGATTAGTTAGTATAGTTTGTTTTTGGCCAAAAGGAAATAAAATAATTTTGATGAAATCACTATTTAAAGGTAGTGGGTAACCCGCTGAACCCTTATCGTGATAGGGACTGGGGATTGCAATTATTTCCCATGAACTTGGAATTCCCAGGAAGCGTAGGTCATAAACATGTTGATTTCAAGTTCCTGCCCTTTGTACACACCTCCCGTCTCTACTACCGATTGGATGGTTTAGTGAGGTCCTCGGATCAGCCCTATGGCGGAGCGCGGAGAAGACGATCAAACTTGACCATCTATAGAAAGTAAAAGTCTTAACAAGGTTTCAGTGGGCGAACCTGCGGAAGGCTCGGCTAACTAACTAACTAATCTGAGGAAGCATTTGTCACACATGATGTGTCTAAGGACCGTTGGAAATTTGATAATCCAATAATAATTTCTGTTTTTACAGTCTCTGACTGTGATATATGTTGAAAAATCTTTAAAGAAAACATGCCTTCCAAATAAGCCCACGTTTCTTCAGAAATGGTTAGCAAAATAAATGAAAAATACAGCCATTTAAATTTGTATTCCCTTCCCTTAAGCCAAAATAAAAAACATAAATCCTTCCCCAGTGCAGATTATTTGACATGCCTCCCTCTTACTCCACCGCCCCTCCCCCCTAATAAGTAACAAACAGTACCTAAAAATTTTTTTATGTTTAATAATTATTAACATTGTTTTGTTGAATTTTTAATCCTTGTCTGATGTTTCGTTAGTTTTTAAATCATGGTCCTGAGAGAAGCAACAATTTAATCAGCTGTATTTTTTATGGTTGAGATGTAATTTTTCAGCATCTCACTTCATCAAATGAGACAGACTGTAAATCCTTTTCGGCTTTTTTATCCTCAAAAACCCATATTTATGTTGTGCCTTTGTGTTACTTTGTTTGTGCAAAATAAGCAGTGCACCACAAAAGAGAACAGCGAGATGCTAATATTACTTGTTTAACAGTAGAGGGCATTATACGTCTGCTTTGAATCAGTCACCTAACTTCAAATATCACAATGGATCTTTTTTTGTTTGTTTGTTTGTTTGTTTGTTTTAATGTACCCCTAAAGAAGAATGTTACAAATGGTCTACTTATCCCTACAAAAATAAATATCAATCAAATACAAAATACTCTTAATATTCTCAATTGGCATTACACAACAACAGAAGAAAATACGCGGTGAAACAATAGTTTAAGTAGTTTTATTAATTTTTCAGCAAAAACAGAAACTGCAAAAAGAGAAACTATCAATCAATATTGAGCATTTAAAAACCTCACAGCTCTTCTCCAATGAAAAGCTGAGGTCTCTCTCAAAGCGAGTACAAAAGAAATAAAAGCCCACAGAAATATGACCGTCTGAAATAGTGACATAGTAAAAACAACAAAGCTATTTTTGAGTAGTTGTGAAAGCCATGCAGAAGGGAGAGGATATGTTACATTCAGCAAGCTGGAAGCATCGAGGTGTACTGAGGCACATTTTCTACATTTCTTCACACACTTTAAAGATTTAACTTCGGCTCAGTAACCACATGTGTTACAGTATGTTTGTGTTATTTGTCAGTGATGTTATTGCTGGGTTAGGTTACCTGCAGAGGAAACTGTATAATGCAAAATGTGATCAGTAGACCTGTGTAGGTAAAAACTAGACTCCTTTTCATTAGTTTGACTGCAGCATAGCTTCTATCTATTTCTACAAAGAGATAAATGGCTCTGGATCAAACTTTTTCTTTACTTGAACACTTCTGTCAGTTAGTCCAGCAGTCCAGCTCAAGCAGGGTTAAAACCTTAGAGCTATGTTACTGATAAAAATCAACAGTGTGACAGAGTTTCAGTTTTCACAGAGGAGAACCTGCGTTTCTAAATGTGCTAGTGACTCTAAATGTGCTTCATGTCTACTTTGAATATGAAATAATACACCTGGCTTTGCTGAGTGGTTGGTTGTACTGCCAGCAACTCTCACATATGGCTCATACGATGTTGTGCAAGTGATGATCTGCTCACTTTTAGACCTACTTCACATGAGCTTTAACAGTTAACAGCTGACAACAGCAGATAAAGGGACACAGCTGCTGCACTGCTGTATGAAAGACTTTCTGACGACGCTGACTGGAGGTCAGTGTCGTCAGAATAGGTATCAGATGCTTGACTGAAAAAAAACACCAAACAGATTCTGTGGTGTTGTACCTTCTGTGGTGTTGTACTGTAGCTGTGCTGCTGGCAGTGTGTTTATGCATCTCAGTGTTGTGCCTCTGGCATACTAATAGCCGGACCCTTGTGGTATGTACAGCACATAGACTGTACACATGTGGTACAGCCACAACTGAGCACTATATGTTAAACAGTGAAACCAGGGATGGTGAAAGCCCATTTCTTCCATGTTACAGAATGAAATGGATTTAAGCACATTTCTTTTATGGCACTAGCACAGCAGAATAATTTTAATACTATTTCTATATCCTTTTTTTTTTTTTTTTTTGATTAAAAAAAAAAGATCAGTGACATCCCCAAGGGGGGAACAGGGGGCAGGGGGCTGGTAAAGTTGCTGCGCCCCCACTAGCCCCACTTGCAAAAATGATTAGAGACCAACATTAATTGAGCATAGCGTTAGTTCAGGCAGGACACAATGTCAAGCTCAGCTCACATCCAAGCTACATCAGCTGATCTCAAACAGCCCAATCAGCTGATGGAGCAGCCGATTGATGAAAGGGAGTCAGCTGATAGATCACATGATTCCTGTCTATGCAACCAATTGGCCGATCTCATTCAGGATGCGCTATTTAAACTGCTCTGGCCTGCCTACTGTTGCTGCTTCCTCTGCAAGCTGCTTTGCAACCCACCTCCACCCCAGCTCCTCCTTTTCATGCTGTGTCTGATTTACCAATGTCACTTCTGTTTGTCATTGATGCTGCTCTGTTCTGTTCCCAGGGGGTCTTTGCTGCTGCTCTCCCTGCCTTAGGCTTTCCATGTAGGCACATGGAAGGGCAGGAAGGTTTGCTCTCACTGCCTTAGAGTTTCCATGTAGGCGCATGGAAGGGCAGGGAGGTGCGCTCTCCCAGACAGAGCCATACCATCAAATATAATACTGCAAATGAAAATAAAGTTTTGTTTGACTAAAGTGTTCCTGACCAAACTATCTTTAAGAGGCTGTGGCGCCCTCATTTTTAAAGCTATTACAAAGGTAATGGTATCTTGCCAAACTAGACAACAAGGCATCAGTTGGTACCACCTGTGCCGGCATAGCTTGTTGGGATGGGGGCTAAATAACCCTCCAAATTTGGCCAAAATTTTGACAAGGGGAAAAACTGACATGATCATTTTCAAAGGGGTTGAACTTTCACTTGAAGATATCTGAATGAAAAAAGATATTCTATGGGTACCCATAAGTAAACTTGAGAGGACTTTTTTCCAGTTAATGTTTTGCTCCTTACAATCAATGTACCCCTTAAAATAAATCTGTATATTTGTCTTTTTAAATAAAAGGATAGCCAACAATGAATCCCCTAACACATGTACAGATTCATAACAAATCAAAACAGGATAGTTGCCTTACACCAAGAGGGTTCGGGGTGGGGGAGCCCTTCTGTGTGGAGTTTGCATGTTCTCCCTCTCAGCATGGGTTTTCCCGGGTTCTCCAGCTTCCTCCCACAGTCCAAAGACATGCACGTCAGGTTAATTGGTGACTCTAAATTGGCTGTAGGTGTGAATGTGAGTGTGAATGGTTGTCTGTTTCTATGTGTCAACCCTGTGATAGTCTGGTGACCTGTCCAGGGTGTACCCTACCTCTCACCCAATGTCAGCTGGGATAGGCTCCAGCCCCCTGACAAGCCCTAACAGGATAAGCGGTTACAGAAAATGAATGAACAATGAAACATCAGATAATTAGTAATATTAACTGTCAAACTAGAAACCAAAGTACATTAGCATGCTATTCCTTAACTCTCCATATTGACATAGTTTTCAACCAGCCTGTAGACTACTAAAACAGCATAATGGAATTCCTGATATTCAGTTATGACTTTTGGTTGGATTTTCAGTGGCCCCCTCTGGCGACCCCTATGAAAAATTTGCAGGAGCGCCAGTGCTCACTATGAGCTTCTCAGTCTGATGAGTAAAGTGAATGTCAGATGCACATGATTAACAAAGTACGAGGCACAAGCCAACAACCTTCAGAACTTACATCTTCCTGTATCTTTTACCTGATTTGGTTACCTTGGAGGGGAGACATCAGATGCCAGAATAAAGAACATTCTGAGGGTCTACTGTGACGCGCTGAATAGAAAAGTATTTCAAAATATACGTTTTGGTTATCTTCTGTTCCATATATCAATATGGCTACTGGGCAGCATTGAGGAGTTTTTAAGTACAAATCATTTCCTATAAAGGTTGTAAAGGATCTACATTCCCCAAAATATAAGCTACTGTTGTTTGCAATATAGCTTTCTGTGGCTAACATTTCAGTGAGCAAAATGGTGACAGATATCTGGCTGTCATGTACAGATAAAGACAGTATCTTTTCAGTGAGTGTACAGCAGAAGATGACCTTGTTTGGTGCATCAGGCAGACAGAATATGAAACTATTCACGACTGAACCAGAGCATAAATTATTACGATAGAGCATTCCACATTTAAACAAAATACAACTCACTCCAAATAAACAGAAAACTGTGCTCTAGCATTCAGCAAAGAATACGTCAGACACGAGAACATCATTAACAACAGTCGTCAGAATTATACCGTAGAATTAAATATGACAACAGATTTATACAAGTTTACAAGGCATGTAGCAGTGACGGAGCTCAGTGAGTCACCACGGGAGTGTTAGAACAGCGACAAATAAAATCCCTACGTTTCACCATGTAGCATAATTTGACTGATTATTTTTCAGTTAATACATTCAGAGAAACTTGGAAAAAGCATTTCCCGTGTCGTTATCGTTATTCGGTGAACATCACCTCTGGAAGACTGTCTGACTTTTCAAAAGATTTACTGACACACAGCGAGGAATCAATACAAGTGATCCCTCTCCAGTAGGTTACTGTTAACCAGTGCACAATAGTCAGGGTAACTCATGTTATTTGCGGATGTTTGTGTCGCAGAATAAGTTGCTATCAAGTCAAGTTTCGACCCATCTTTAACTCGACAAAGGACAGCGCATCACAAACACCATGATCATCAATTAGCTGAATTATTTCTAAGTATTCTCATGTAGAACAAACCCTTGATTTTGCAATGCTAAGCATGGTTATTCATATCCAAACCCAAATGCTTGTCGACCTCTTATTGCCTGAGAGCACCTCTTTACAAAGCTGCAGGATTGCTTGTTTAAGTGAGGGTTTTAGTCACAGCGTGTAGCGTGTCATTGCAATAGTAGGGAAAAGACCGCTAACACTAAGGTCTAATGTTTAAGCAGCATCTTCACCCCTCACTACGTAAAGCAGTATGAGCATTTGGAAGTGCTACCCATTATGGTGTTATACTGTGGTGGACCTGAAGTTGAAATTCAACATCAAGAGTTGGGAGTCTGTGGTGGTGGTGGAGTCCTATGCTCTGGAAGCCTAGGAACCTTTCGGGTAATGTTCTGCTGTTTGCTTTCTTCCCTCCATCCTCCGTCTTTTCCCTTCTTCCCATCTGCTTTCTCCTTATTCTGCCTGCACAGTTTCAGTGCTCGGGATATGAACACGTCCAGGTCAAATAGCCGCTCCTTTTGCTTGACAGGAAGTGACTCCATAGGTTCATTGTTTACTGGCTGAGAAATGGAGGACGTAGAGGAAAGAGGTTGAGATTCTGTGGGAGGAAAAAGTGGCGAGATGGGGGGAGACGCTGTTTGAGGTGACTCAACAGGAAGTGGAGAGGTGGGAGATGAAGGGAGGAGTGAGGGAAGGGAATTAGAGGAAGATGTGACAGGCTGAAGTGGGCTCAGTCTGTCTTCATCGAATTCAGCTGATGGGTGCTGCACAACTTCCGTGTAGTGGAAGACTGGAGTCGGAAGGTCAGTCGGGGAGAGTGGGAGAGGGGGAGAGGAGGTGTAGCAGGAGGGTGAACGTTGCTCCAAAGAAGGACTGGGACTGGGTGAGTGCAAGCGAGACTGGGTGCTCTCCACCCAGCGAGAGATCTCTTGGAATAAATCCCCCGTCTCCTCCTCTTCTTCCTCTTCCGCCTCCTCCTCTTTCATCTCCCCTAAGTCCTCCACGCTGCCCCCAATAGGCTCAGCAGGCACAGGGAGGCTGGTGGTGTTGCGCTTCCAGTGAGAAAGATCCAGGATCAGCTTAGGCTCTGAGTAGTGTTGAGGCTTGCCCTCCCTCCAGGCAATTTTATCGAGATATGAAGGGGATCCCACTTTGTAGTCACAGGAGCGGCCACAGTCCAGTTCCCCGTACCCTGAACCACAGGCTCGTTCCAGAGAGGAGTGGGAGTTCTCCAGGAAGCGTTCTGCTGAGCTGCTGTGGGAATACTTGCGTGGGTCGACCTAAATATCATGAGGAGGAGCAGGTGGGGAAGGAGAAGGTGATAAATAAGAAAGAAAGTACAGTGAGGATGCTGGTTATATTATGTGTTGAAGTGCTTTGACTCATTCTAGTTTATGACTAAGTATGATTCACGTGTTAAATTGAAGCAGCAATGAAATGTAACCACGTACAGATTAAGACAAGACAGTACTGGCAACCTTTGAAGGTCCTGTGTGTAGGATTTAAGCAGATATACTGGCAGAACATGGAATATAATAAAATAAGTATGTTTTTTTCTGGTGCATAATCACTTGAAAATAAGAATTATTGTGTTTTTTTTGTCATAGAATGAGGAGTTTATATCTACATAGGGAGCAGGTCCTCATCTACAAAAAAACACCATGTTGCATTGCCATGTTTCTACAGTAGGACAAACCAAACACTGGCTGTAGATAGGCAGTTAGCAGCCTCCATGATGAGGGCATTGGAAACTGCTTTATTCAGTGTTTTTACCGGCTTAAATCACCAGGTGTGGTTGTTATAGAGGGGAAGAGACCTCTGCAGATAATTCAGCTCTCAGTAAAAACCTCTTGAACATCTAATCAGAGAAAAAAGATGAGCACATATTAGCAGATGCTAAGCTAATGGCTCGACTCTGTCATGCCAAACAGTGTAGGAGAAACACTGATTTGTAATGTTTAGAAACATTTGGTGTTTCTACTGGTTTAAATCACCAGTTGATTTGTTTTGGAGTAGAAGAGACCTCTGTGGATAATTTGGCTTTAGGTAAAAACTTCCTGGACGTCTGGATCAGAAATGAGGTGAGCACACAATAAGTTATCAGAGACAATAGGTGACCACACGTCTCTGAGATGCCAAACAGTGTAGCAGAAACACTGATTTGTGACATGAAACTGATTTATTCGGTGTTTTTACTGGAGTTAATCCCTTCGTCTGTTCTTTTTGGAGAGGATAAGACCGCTGTGGATAATTCGGCTCCAGATAAAAACCTCTTTAATAATGAACACTGAAGGAATATCTAACCTGGAGAATTCAGCTGGTTACAATCTATAATCCTCACATGTAGATGCCACTAAATCCCCCTAATCCTCACTCTTACACACTGTTCCTTTTAAAGACACAGTGCATTTACAGTGTGTAGTACCAGACTGACTGTTGCAAGAAATATGCAAGGAAGCTTCTTCCATCAGAAACAATTTGCTATTGATGAAGTCTTCATTTTGCCAAATAGCAGGTGGTGAGGCAAATCTAAATCTTATTGGAAAGCAATTTGTAATGTGATTTTACCCTTAAGAAGAGAAAACGTGCAAGGTAAGACTAACATGCACAACAATTTTATTTCACTAAATTACAATATACTCAAGAACAAATCAGTGAGTATGGCGGAAAATGACAAAGCACATCCAACCTGCGCCTCCTCTAACAGTGAGGTGGAACTGGCCCGGGGGTCTCTCTGCACCTCCTCTTCCTCTGTGGTGTCTCCCATGTCAGACGTCATGTGGCCAGGGGGCATGCAGCGACACCCCCCTCCTGACTGCTGCCAGGACACATCTGTTGATAAACTGGTCTCGTACCTGCAGGAGGGCAGAAATAAAGCGTTCATATTAGTCTTATAACAACTTTGCTGTGCAGTATATTCAGTCTGCTAAACTTACTGTAGGAACATTAGGTTTCTTGTGCCTCGTTATGCTTTGCCAGACTTTTCTGTTCCAAAAAATTTGGTCAAACCATGAAATTGCCGAAGAACTAAGATTCAGAACTAATTAAAATCCAAGTCAGGCTTGAAGCCAAATGGTTGCTGGATTAAATTACACAGTAAAGTGGTCGAAATATTTTGGAAGCCCAGCGTGTAGGCATGCAAAATGCATGAGCAGTCAGCCCTCAATGTCAAATTGAAGGTTAAATAGATTTTAGACTGTCAAAATTATGTTAGTGCTGATAGGTTAGCTGAGTATTTGTCTTTAGTAACAGAGAGTTTTGCTTTAAGAAACAAGCGGTCTCAAGTACATTTAATGATAAATCAACAAAACAGACCAGACTCTTTATCTGCTGATGATCTCATTACAAAATGAAGGTCTGTTAATTAAACAAACTCTTGTAGCAATGGCAGACTGACACAATAAAAAAATCTGATTAAAACTGTAAAATAAATAATGAAAAAATGACCTAAACTCTCCCGCCAGTGTTTAAAACACAAACCCACACACCTCTCCCAGTGGATGCTGGAGGCCTGACTGTTGCTGTTGCTGAGGCTCTGCTCGGTAACAAGGTTGTCCTCCAGTTCGTCTTCGATGCGGAAGGGGTGCAACGAGGTGGGCTCATCCTCAGGACAGGAGTACTGCTGGAGGAAGGGGTGCGACAGCGCTGCTTCAGCCGTCAGCCGATCCATGGGGTTAAAGGTCAAGATACGCTCAAGGAAATCCACAGCTGAGAGGAAAGGAAAAGGGCATCAGTGAGGGAGGAAGAGGAGGAGAAATAAACTGTAGTGTCCATGAGGTGTGCTCGCCTTGAAACAATATTAGCACTAATTTTCCTCTCTCAGGACAAAATTATATTTGTTAGACCACCATCTCTATCATCTCTTCATCCTTCACAGCTCAGAGAAGCTGCTGTCGTCTGTGTGTTTTCTACTCCTCACATCTTCCATTACTCTTATTTGCTCCCATTCTATTTCATACTGCTTGACCTTCCTCTTCTTACCACTTCTCAATCCCCTCAGCTCACCCTGAGCATCCACTTCAGGCAGCAATTCAGAGAAGGGTTTCTTGACTCTCCATCCATGACTGACATATGAAGGCATCACCTGGGAAAGGACGACAGTGGGCTTTAAAATATGTGCATAACTTTGCTGTGGTTATTTCTCTCTGTACATTTCAAGGCCCTGACTTTCTGAAAGCGAGAAAACAGAGCGAGAGCCGTTGACGGAAAGAGTTGTGTACACATTTCTCTTGTCTGTAGAATGAATCTTTTCCAGTCTAAAGCTGCAAACACAACATGACGTCCTGTTCCATATTTAAACAATCACTTTGCAGACGTATGACAAGCAGCAGCCACTGAGACATCACCTGTAGCAGGTCCTGCCTGTCCTCCTCCCTCAGCACTGGCACTGTGTCGAGAATCAGCTGCATCTGCTCCAGCTCATGAGCTCCTGGGAGAGGGAACCGGCCAATCAGAGACAAGCAGAGAGGAGACAGGATCAGTTACATAAGCGGAAAATGGTGGCCAATTAGAGTCAAACGGGAATACCTAGGAGGTGTGAGCTGTCGAGTTACAGAAATGGTATGGTGAGAACGTTCAATAAGAATTCAGCAGATAGGATGGAACACTCTGTAGCCAACTATAAAATTATTTTAAATGAAAAACTATGTCTGGAAATCACCACTTGAACACCCATGTATTATAATAGGCGCTTTAATTTTTATTTAATTGCACACTAACTGCAAGGCCACAGTAAGTACAGCAATTTATGCACCAGAGGGTTTTGTTTCTGCAGTACAACCTGTTGGACAGCACTTCAGGTTCTATAAAAATCCCACATTATCATATACTGGCAGATGTTAACCCCAACTATGACCCAAACCTAATGCAAAACCTCTAAAACCTACAACATCTCACTGAGTTTGTTGGAGGTCGTACACAGCTTGGGAGGAATACGATGCTGTGAAGCTAAACTCTTTTAAAAATTTACTTTCGACATGGTTGTATTTTGCATTCTTGTTTATCATTCTGGGATTGTGAGCATGTGCAAGTGTCTCTGTGTTTGCAAATAGGTGTGCCAGGCTGAGCAGATCATTAGCCGGTGGCCCCAGCAGGTGAATGGTGCGCAGTGATGACAGCTCCCTATGAAGAGCCAAGATGGCGTCGGCTCTGCAGCAGTGGAGGCGCATCTTCCTCCTCCTCCTCCTCTCCACAACAGCACATGTACACAGATTGTTTGTAGCCTAGGTGCTACACTAAAGGTGTTGTTCTGCTGGAGTATGACCACTTTGGGGTCTCCTGTGTTTTGGTTTCTTTTAGTTTCTCTTGGTTAGATATGACTGCTCCATAAGTTGAAGATATTTTGTTTTGTTGGCCCTGGTCCACCCTGAAGTCTGATTAAAATACCAGTATGTTCATATATAATTGCAAGTAAGTCAAATTGTTTGCGCGTTCAACTAGTTATCTTGTGGCTACATGGGATTTGGGGAAGATCGGGACTTAGTTCATGTTATGTCTGTCACAAGGACACATCTTTTGAGGTCGTTGTGGTGTTACTACAATGCAACATGCCGTACCTTTTCAGCTCAAACCAAAACAAAGCAGCAGTACTTTCCCTCGTACAGTGTGGATTTGCCCTTTAAATGTTTCCATAAAGCACCAGCAGGTGGTGCTATATCAACACAGTCACCACTCTAAGAAATAAGCAAGCAGTGGTGGGGTATTTGAGAGAGTGCATTGCTTCCCCTATGGTAAACAAAAATAATGCTGTGCTGCGTAAACTCTAGTGTTTGAGAGGAAAGCAAGGCAAACATCTCTAACGGTCTATGTGTGAAACTCGAGCAGAGAGGAACACCAGGGCACAGATGACGTTATTGAGTTTGTGGCACCATCCCTCCTGTGGTATAGAGGGCTGGTGGAGGTCAAATCAGCCTGTCATGAGGAACTACATCTGCTTCAGACAGCGAGAATTTCTCTGTCATCATTGTTATTCTGGTCAGGCAAAGAAGTAGCCGGCAGAAGGAGAATAAAGTATCTTTGGTGGAGGACACTCTGTCCTCAGCTTGATGCCACCTTGTAATGTAGTTATGAGGGGGCTTTTTAGCATCTATGCTCAGACAAACTTTACATAAGTTAACAAAGGACACAAAAGATGTTTTTGATTACAACTAATTTACCTGATACTGTATTCACTTAGCCACTCTGAGCAGCCTGTTTTCAATGTTCTGTCTTAAGTTACTTCTGTGTCAAATTGAAGCCGCACCTACGCCGTAACCTATGCCTGACGTGCACCTCCCCATAAATGTAACTATACTTCATGGCAACACAGACCTCCTTTCTATTTTGTAAGCTGAAACTTTTTTGTCAGTAGAAGCGAAGCTTTTATTTACTTTACTTTCACAGATAGACAATAAAGCCTCCACAAAATACCATTGTAAGACTTGTCTGTGATTTATCCTGGCTTCATATGAGCAGAGGAAATCTATGCTCATTGCCAGGCTAGTTTATACAATGTAGAATGCCATAGACTTGTGCTAATAATGTTAGCATGTTATATTTGTTTCAAAAACGTGTTTAGTATAAGACAGTTGTTTTGTCAGTGAACCTTGTGAGTTGTAATGGAGCCAAACAACGTTGCAACGTTACCTTTGTTAAATGTTGCTGTTGTCCCTGGCTTCATATGAGTAGAGGAAAAGTCCTCTAGCTGCTAGGCTAATTTATACAATGTAAAATGCCATAGGCTTGTGCTAAAAGCATTAGCATGTTGTATTTGAGGGGAAAATGTGTCCAGAAGTGTTTGTCTGTGAATGCTGTGAGTTACAGTGAAGCCGATTTGTGCATTTGTGTTTGAAACTGTCTCTATTAAGCCATGTTTAATGTGTGTTTAGGTGTGTTTTGAATCAACTAAACTTTACAGCACTTCACAGAAACCCAGCCGCCGACTGCAGAGTGACACAGACATATCACTGCACAAGTATAAATGCTTTCAAGGCCATGTGTGTAGCATAGACTGTAAAAGCACAAGTATGAATCCCGCTTTATGTAGGCTACAGTTGCTAAGATGGTCCGGTGTTACTTTCTCATACTGTGCATACAAATACTGCAAATATTGATGCTACAAATGCATATGCACATGTAAAGTTCACCCTTAAAAACTGTTACTGTTAAAAATACTTTTTTTTTCATGTCCTGCAGCTCTATTTCAAATAAACTGTAAAAACTGCCAGTTCCTAGAAACACATTTCCTGTAAAGATCTTACAGGACTTTAAGTAATGAGATGCTTCTGCTGAATATTAATGCCATTATCATATTTCATCATGCCATCCAGTTAATGATCTGCAATATCATAATGTTCCCGCAGGGCATCAAGGTCATTAGTGTTTTAGCAGACACTGCATTACCAAACAGCAGAGGTACCTGCAAACAGCATGCGTCCAGTTAGCATCTCAGCCAGTATGCAGCCAGCGGCCCACATGTCGATGGCCTTGGTGTAGTTGTTGGGGGACAGGAGCAGACGGGGGGAACAGTACCACTTAGTTACCAGACCCTCGGACAGATAGCCCTAGAGAAGCAGGCGTGAGAGAGAGAAAAATAGGAGAAAGAGAAAGAGAGTTAAAACACAGAGCAATAGAATGATACTGTGGTTATATTAGTGGTGAGTATGTAACAGATTGGCTTGTTACCAGTTGTGTACTTGTAAATCTGCATGCATTTGCATATGTATGAGGCATTTAAGTTGCACATATTAATCACAATCTCGCTGGCAGTTTGCTGGTAGTTATGTTGTTGGAGTGGAAGCATGGTGAAGTCAGACATCTGAGCTCACAAGGGATATTTTTATTTACACCCACAAAGACTTGATCATTTTGCATCAGCTACACGAGGATGGAAACTTGCTCCTGGATTCACTCTGCAGTCGGATACATTCCCCTGAATCTCTCTACCTGCAGTTACTGAGTTTCATCGAGTCTTTGATGCTCTGCTGTTCAACAACACACGTCCTCTCATTAGGGTTGCTCCGACAAGGCTCCCTTCTGCTTTTTCCTTTGGTAAATTTTCACCTTGTGAATAACACTGATGACGACGCGCATGGAGATGAGGCGCAGGCAAGCGTATTTACATGCAAACCAGATTTATCTACAGTATAATGAGACGTTTTTGCCTGTTGCTATCATTAATGCTCTTATATTTCACTCGCCTTCTCACTTGCTGTAATTCCTCCGCTCTCCGACCTTACAAAATCTCCAAATCCATGCACTTACCACATTATATTTCTATTCTTTCCCTGGCTGCCTGTCTCTCCTGAGCCAAATCTTACCGCCTCGGCTCTCACACTAATGACATTAGGATACTATAGACTGCACAGCAAAATATGCTTATAATTAGGTTTACACATTCTCACACATTTTTATGTTTCTTGGCAGCTGCTGGCTGATTTTATTTCGAGGCTCTGACATGCTGCAAATTGCTACATGATGACAGACATAATAAGGAGAGTGTGGACACACAGAGTTCAGTTTTTCTTGCAGGCATACTGTTTTTCGTTTCACTTTTGTCCCCAAAAAACTGTGGCTAATTTGCATGGTTGGGAAAAGGGGCCCTAAAATCAGGCAGGGGTCCTTCTCCTATCGCCTCCTTCCCATCAGCCCTTTCCACTTTCCATCCCACCATTACCCTATCTCCCTCTTTATCTGGAACTTCTTGCAGAATCACTCTATCTTGCCTCACGCTGTAACGACAGCATGGGATTCATCCTGCCCCAGATGAGTTTTCAGACTTAAAATGGATGTCAGAAATTGCTCTGTGAGCTCCTTTTTTTTTCACACCAGTTAAATTATCTGCGGCCACCTGTAAGACCAGCATAACATCCCTCTAAGCAGGACACAGCCCCTCTGATGATTACATTTTAGGTCTGGCCCAGAATGGTTTTATATTGTACTTGACAGCTGAAATGTGCTCCTCATATTTGAGGATGGTAAGTTTTGTCTCGATCAGCAGGTTCAGGGCATGACTCAGAACCTTTATTCGCCGTGGACCTCCCACACCGATGTTCCCTCTTATACATCCCTTCCAGCAATGTGTCCTTACAGATAGAATTTATTTTAAATGTCAAAACGGCTCTGTGAGTTTTTCGGGTCAGCCTTCTTAGGAGTTACTTCTAGAATTCAATCTATTAAATGAATAAGACGTTATGAATTTGGAAGTAATTCCAGCTCTACTTCAGCCTTACTATTCCTCTACTTTGCTCTCCTCTCAGTTTCCTCTTCACCCTTGCATCATGTGCACCCTTTTATGCTCTCTACTCCCTCTCTCCATGCCTACGTCTGTCCTCACTGCACCTTACTCACTGCCTCCCCTTCCCCTCAGTGACCTCACTCATCGCTTCCCATGTGTCAGCAGATGACAGAGCAGAAACTGATGCTGAGTGCTCAGTCATGATCTAACAAACATACTCTCACCTTGTCTTCTATCAGTCTGACTGTCTTTGCTGATCAGTCTCTACATCTGAGCTCTTATTTCTATCTGCTGATTGGAATGACCGCAACCTTATTTAAAACTCAATTTCAAATCACACTTTGAAGAACGAGATAGTAGTGTTCTCAAGGATCGTCTTTATCATAACCTTTTTCTATGTTTTCTGTACGGATACAAATTAAGTAATCTTTCCTTCCCCCTTTTTATGTATGTATTTTTGATGTTTGCTTTAGTAACTTTCTTTCTTTCTATTTATTTATTTATTTTTAACATCCATATATTTCAAATTTAGTTACTGATTTTTCATGTTAGTACAGGGATTTTTTTTTCTTGTAAAGGCGTGTCACTTTCAAAATGGCTTCTCATTGTAACCCACTGCCGTCACTTGTGCTCACTTATTAATTAAGATTGGGTGACACCCCCTACCAAGCTTATAAAATGTTCACTTGACTCCTGTCCACCCTTTTACACCCTGACAAAGACTTTTGGGTCGAAACCGGTCCGTGTTTTAATATGAGCAGCCATGTTTTGAAATAAAGGCTTCTTCACTTAATTCCTGAGTGCCTGAAGTTCATCTTTGCTTCTCAGTTTTAAATCATTTTAAATAAAAGTTTTATCTTTGCACCTCTTGTCTGCACTTTTGCTTTTTTAAGATGATTAAAAAAAAAAAAAGGAAATCATTTAGCACTGTAAAGCACCTTGAATTGCCCTTGTGTATGAACTGTGCTTTACAAAAAAAGATGCCTTGCCTTGCAAAAGCATTTGATGGACTGTCATAGAGTGGCTTTGAACAGTCTCACAAAACGATGCACAGATGTTGCCTCAGATTTCATATTGTAGCTATATTTAAACTGTATTTTAACAACGTATCACAGCTATTCTTTATTCTTTATATGGCTCCCCATTAGCTTCCAGAAAAGTGGTCGCTAGTCTTCCTGGGGTCCATTCACAAAACAACATTAAAAACACATCAATTTTAAATAACAGAGTATCAATGAGACGATAACATTTAATATCAGTCCAAAATTAAGACAATAAAAATGAGTAAAAAACAAAATTGAAATGCATTTTTAATTTCTCCTAGCTATTTGGGATCAGTAGGAGTCCTAATTAACAGCATCTTGGCTTGTTACAGTTGCAAAAATTGGTCAATTTGTTGCCATATCAAACTACAAACAGTATTAATCATAAATAAACAAGTTTGAACCATAAAATTTCCCCAGGTTTTGGACCTTGTCCACTTTTGTGCCGGGATCGGCTGCAGACTGACACGCATTTTATAGTTGACGTTTACTGACACCATTTCCCTCAGGGGAAACGGAGCTTGTAAAGTCCCAAGATCCTCAAATGAGACGACAATAGTCCAAACATAATAGTCCCAAACAAGTAGCCTACTTCCTAATTAACAGTTGTTTAGCTTGTTACTGTTGCTGAAACTGGTCAAATTTGTTGCCATATCAAACTACAAACATTATTTATCATAAATAAACAAGTTTCAATCATAAAATGTGATCAAGTTTTGGACCTTGTCCACTTTTGTGTCAGGGTCAGCTGCAGACTGACTTGGCAGAGATGGCTGCCATCTTGTTTTTACATGGATTAGTGTATTGTGCTCTTACTACCACTAGATGGCACAAAAAAGTGTCCATGAACGAGGACACCAGGTCTAAGTTAAGCAGAATGAAATATAAGGTCAAGTAAACCAAAATGTGATGTCCAGATATGAGGACACAGAGTCTCAGGAGGATACTAGTTTATCACCAAACCAAGTCTCCACAGTCAGCCAAGATAGTCGATTATGCATGTCACACACACTGGCACGGAAAGAACATCGAAGAAATCTGTCTGCCATGTTCAGCTATTAACCATTATAAAATATTTGTTGGCTTCCTTCACTCCCTTCCTTTACTCTCAGCCTTCTCCCTCGCTGTCATCACCTCCCACTTTCCTCTCCACCCGTTCCCTTAATCTCAACTCACCTCAGCGTTTCTCTACATCACCATCAGCAGCTACGTTTACCTCCCTTACCTTTCCTCTTTTCTTCACACTTCACCCCATCTCTCCCTTTTCGCTGCCCTCCTTGCTTCACCTCCTTTCTCGCCTGTTTCATCCCTCCGTCTCCTCTTGTCAGTTACAGATCCGCTCTGCTTATTTTTACCCCTCTACTCCTTCCCTTCTTTTCTCTTTCTTTTCCAACACTCCCTCCTTATTCCCCTTTCCTCTACCTCTGTCTCCTTCATCCAGGTCATGAATTATTTCTGGGCAGATCCAGCCCTGCATCAGCAGGTGACATTCACACATACACACTCCAAGTTCATACTGGTGCTGACAGTAAACAACATCACAAATAATGTTTCCTCGGCCACTGTTCCCCCTCTCTCTCCCCTCAACCTTTCTGTCATCTCTTTTCGCCTGAGTAAATGTTTGTCTGTGTAGTCGGAGGCGCACATCTAGACAGCTCGTCAAACAGCCTCATTTCGATGCACCGCAGAGTCACAACCTCCTGTGCTGACACAACCTCTGTGATAACACGCCGACCATGTAAGATACTGTAGAAGCAATAAAAAGGAGGTAGGGATTTCTTTGGAGCCATTACAGTGCAGTGAAAAGAGGTCATTCATTGGTGAGAACTCAGGAAAAAAAGACAAGTGTGATATTTGAAAGTGAAAAATGAGTCATAAAAAACAAAAACAAAGCCACCAGTCTTGTTTCACGGCTCAATATGAAAGTTAATACTACTTGTGAATTTCACGTCACAGCTGAAGTCAACACTGCCCACGTCCATTACCGCAAAAAAATGTCTGAAAAAGCAGCACTTTGGCTCTGCATTATTAGATATGAGAGAGGATGCTAGCACATTCACTGCAGGCATCTGCTTTGGTGTCAACACTGCATCGCAAATAGCCAAGCATCATCTTACACACACATCATCATGCGCACACACACACACACACACACACACACACACACACACACAACACACACACACACACACACACACACACACACACACACACAACTCTGGTAATACAATCTTAATGCTAATGAACAATGACAAACCGATGTTCTGCCGGCTAACGGAGACACCAGCTGCAGACTCCTAACTAACTCCCAATATCCACCTCAGAGCAATTCAAACCGTGTCAGCACTCAATATAAAATTAGAGGGTAATGTGCAGCCAGCGCTCTTATTGGTTATTAATGCATTCCTGTTATCAAAGCATTGAGGCTAACGACTGCAAAGAGAAGAGGCTGATACTGCAGCAGCAGACAGGGGAAATGCTCTCTGTATGAGCTGAAATAGAGCACTTGTTGTGGCATCAATTCTAAAAAGAATCAGCAATGGCACTGCATGAATTATGCATGTGTTTATAGATTAAATATGACACATGACACATTATACCATAGGATTTACTACTTTGATCTATCTATCTATCTATCTATCTATCTATCTATCTATCTATCTATCTATCTATCTATCTATCTCAACCAGTACCAGACTCGCTATATTTTATTTTTCGGTGCTGTGTCTCTTGGATGCCTGCTGCTTATGATCTGGCACGTAGTCGCTACCTTTTCATAAAGGTAGAGGTAAATCCATAAACATCAGAAGCACAGAAAAAAAGGGATAAAGTAAGAAAATACAGGCAGAGGACAGAGTCTTTGCAGTAAAATACACCACAAGGCTTCTAGTGCTTCTAGCTCCCAACCCTCACCTATCGTCATGAGCTCTGGGTAGTGACCGAAAGAATGAGATCGCAGAAACAAGCGGCCAGAATGAGTTTCCTCCGTGGGGTGGCTGGGCTCAGCCTTAAAGATAAGGTAAGGAGCTCGGACATCCAGAAGGAGCTCGGAGTAGAGCTGCTGCTCCTTAATGTCGAAAGGGGTCAGTTGAGGTGTTTCGGGCATCTGATCAGGATGCCTCCTGGGCGCCTCCTGCTGGAGGTGTTCCGGGCACGTCCCAGTGGTAGGAGACCCCGGGGCAGACCCAGAACATGCTGGAGGGATTACATATCTCAACTGGCCTGGGAACGCCTTGAGGTCCCCCAGGAGGAGCTAGAAAGTGCTGCTGGGGAGAGGGATGTCTGGGGTGCTTTGCTTGACCCGGCCCTGGATAAGCGGATGAAAAGGTATGTATGTATGGATGGATGGCTTCTAGTTAGAGTTGTACCAATACCAGTATTGGAAGTGCCTCTGATACTGCCTAAAATGTGGTATCGGGTATCGGCGAGTACAGCCTATGACCAATCCGATACCACATAATGCCTCACGTCATTACACATACACATGCTACAGGCAAACGAAATGGAAACGGGGCGGAGTTTAAAAAGCATTCTACTGTAGCCTTTAAAATGTCTTACTTACCAAATTGTGTGGCTGCACTTTAACCTGTGTCTTGATTTGTGTCAACACTGGATAATAATTATAATAAAAAAGTTTTATTCTACTATTCTACTATTATGTATTTATTTCTTAATATTTTACATAGAGTTTTAGGAGTTGAGACATACAACAGTTCATATCCCATCCATTTTTATTTTATGCGCTGGTATCGGATCGGTACTCGGTGTCGGCAGATACCTAAGGTTCAGGGATCGGAATCAGTATCGCTTTTTGCTTTTTAGGAAAATCTTGCATAGTATAATCTATCTTTAAATTTTGGTTGGAATGCAAATCAGGTCCACGCTTTTTTAAATGCTTAAGAATTAAGAATTAGAAATTCATGTTGTGTCAATGTTAACATTATGACAAATTGCAGATGGTTGGTATTTTTCCTTCATTCCCATAGACTAGAAAAATAATGACTGTAGCTACTATCACGTCACCCATTGGTTTACAGACTCCAGTTTTGATATCGCGAGTTTGGCATTTCAGTCACCATCTTGGTTTTTTAGAACCAGAAGTGACCATTGGTCAGATGGGGTGACGGAATACAGAAACTTAATCAAAGAGAAGCTTTTTGGATCCATTAGCTGGATGCTTTAAAGTATCCTGGTCTCAAAGAGGATATAGACTTCACGTATTTTTGTAATTTGTCATTGTTCTCTACGAGCTTCACCATTTTTCTCACAACCTATATTATTGTCTATTTGTTTCACCTGTCATGCCATTATATGGGTCATGTGATGGCCTGTGCTTGGTTCCTGCCACTATATAGGTGGGGCCAAGTCCCGACAAAGACCTGCAGTGGTCGAAACATGTGGGCCCTTTTAATGATTTAGCCACTATAATAAAGGATTTTTAATATTTCCTTCTTTGTTTTTCTGTATTTTTTCAGAGTGCCTAGATTGCTTTCCTGTCGATCCTGTTGCTTCCCATTCTCCACGAGTGCCTGACACAAGATTTTGATCTACGTTTGTGTTTGTGTATACAGAGCAACTAGTTGTCTCTTTCTTTCCAGAAGTGACCATATTTAGCTGTGGAGGAGCAAGGGGTGGATTTGACTGAGAAGCAGGGAACACTGTCTTAATTATCATAACTCTGGGCCTTAATAAAATGTAAACAGGTTAGTTATATAAAAAATCACCCCCTGTACAGTTGTCACAAAGGGAGAAATTAGCTTTAGAGACCAAAACCGTTTTTGTACCAGGCTGTAAAAAAGGTTTATTTCTGCTGTAAAGTTGGGCATTTTAACATGGGTGTCTATGGGGATTGATTGGCCTTTGGAGCCAGCCTCAAGTGGTCATTAGAGGAACTGCAGTTTTTGGCACCTCTGTGTTGGCGTCATCCCTCTGGAGGTCCATACCTTATGACTAAATGTCGTCATTCTATGCCAAGATGACATCAGCATGAGATGTTTGGTTTCACAACAATCACAACCATCTATCTATCCATCTATCCATCTATCCATCTATCTATCTATCTATCTATCTATCTATCTATCTATCTATCTATCTATCCTACCTTGTGACAGTGCAGAGTAGTTCAAGCCTGAACATTGTGTTCTCTCTCTGTCTGTAGGAAACAGTGTGAGAGCAAATATGCGCCCAAACACACACACACACACACACACACAGTGAGAAAGAGGTAAACCTTGTTTTTGCTGTCCTGCACGGCCCAAACTACCTTCATCTCTCACTTCTCCTCTCTGTTTGATCTCTCTTTTGCACCCCCTTTACTTGTTTCTCTTCTTTGCCCTCCTTCTCTCTCTGTCTTTGTACTTTCCACCTTCCGTGACTCAATACTTCTCACCCTTGTTCCTCATCTGTTCTCTGCCTCCCCCCTCATCAACCCCTTCCCCTCCCTCCTCCATCTCCTCCCCTCCAAACGCACCCCCTGTGTCTGCACCCAGCTGATCCCCAGTCCCGTGTTCTAAGCTGACAAAGATCGCCTTTCACAAGAGCTCCTCTCCGCATGCACAGACCCACAAAACACACAAACATACAAACACACACACACACAGGCACACACACATTCTGCCCTGCTAGTGTTACAGTTTTGCTGTGGGATCTCCGTGCATAATGAAGCAGCACAATGGAGCAGTAAATTGTCACATTAATCTCTCAGAAGCCTTTATCTACAATGGACAGACTAATCACAGGGTTTGATTAGCCCAAAACTTGATACCAAGAAGAAGACGTTAATAGCAGGGTTTGGGCTTGAGAGGAGGCCTTGTGTGAAAGACAGGTCGGCAGCATCAGACATTGGGGTGTGTAATCGGAGATGTCTGTCATGGAAGAAAAGACGGCTTGACTGTACTGCAATCGCAACACGTATAATCCTCAATGAGCCGTAGCAGCTACAAACACGTTTCAGTTTCAAGTAAGACATTTTGAAGTTCGGGCTGTCGGTGTACTTTCTAAAATCTGCATCTTTGTCAGAATCAAATTAATGATATCACCTGAGACGCCACACTGACAGACATTAATTATTCTGCGTTTGATTTCCTATAGGAGGATTCTTTTGCAACTGGATCCCATCCTATCCATTGCTACACAGGGAATTTGTGCACAGCTTCCTGATAACCACACAGGGCCAGGGCTTGAGGAGTTGCTATCTCTTCCTCGATAACAGCCCTACCTCAATAAGAGGGAGCAGAGATAATGTTTAATATTACAATACTCTCCCTAGATTCATCCATCAGCACAAGAACAGCCCACACTGCGTCAGACTGCAACGCGTGAAACGAGTGAAAAATCCTCCCAACTTCATCAACTTTCCTGGCCTGAATATTTAAACCGGTTGTATGATTCATTTTTTTGTAGAACGAGTATCAAAAAAGCACCCAGAGAGAATAACACAGCCAATATAATGTGGACGGAGATCTAAACTCTCACGCTGGCTTGTCCTCTGAAGATTATGGGTTTTTAAAACTAATCTAAAACTTGTTAAGAGAGCATGAGCCCAAAGAGAATAATGATCACAGGCATTCATTGGCCTCTGGTCAAAAGAACACTTGGCACATTTGCTACATTTACATGCCCCAAAAAAGATGAGTAATTGGGTTAGGGCTGGAAATGTTTGTACAAGTGTTAGTGGTTATTACAAACTTCCAGCTTATATGACATTTAGTCATCAAAGTCTTCAGATAAGACATCCAACTGCTTGTATATACATCTAACCAAGCCAATGATCACAGACGTCCTTGCAGTATACGTGTTTGTGCATAGTGGGTTTCCTTCCTTCCTTACCTTGTGAGAATAATGAGGGTCGACTATCCTGGCCAGCCCGAAGTCTCCTATCTTGAGCAGCAGTTGGTCAGTGTTGATGAATATGTTGGCAGGCTTCAGATCTCTGTGCAGGACGTTGGCTGAATGGATGAACTTCAGTCCCCTCAGCAGCTGGTAGAACAGCAGAGTAGCATGACCTGTTCAAGGGTAAAGTCACATATCAGGATACACCACACCGCTGCTATTCTCTCTCATGTAATAAACATAACAATGGTTTCTACTAATGCACTGAACATGTTAAGTTGTGTATCTCTGAGTAAAGCTAGTAAGGATAGGTTAATCCACATTTGAATTTAGGGCTGGGCAACGTATCGAGATTATACCAATCGTGATATGAGACTAGATATCTTAGATTTTGGATACCATAATATTGTTAGTGTTGTCTTTTCCTGGTTTTAAAAGCTGCATTGCAGTAAAGTGACGTCATTTTCTGAACTTGCCAGACTGTTCTGTTCCATTATTCATCTTTACCAACTTAACCACATTACTGATTATTATTTATCAAAAATCTCACTGTGTAAATATCTCGTGAAAGCACCAAGTCAACCCTATGGTATCATTGCAATATCAATATCCAGGTATTTGGACATAACATATTTTGATATTTGATTTTTTCCATATCACCCAACCCAAATAACAAGTGCAAATACAACTAATATATACTGCATATTTATACTGTGTGTGCATGTATTTCACAGGTCCAGTGTGTAGGATTCAGGGGGACATATCAACAGAAATGGAATATAATATTACTAACTACATTTTTATTAGTTTATAATCACCTGAAATCAAGAATCATTGTGTTTTCATTACCTCAGAATGAGCCGTTTATAGCTACATACATAGCAAGTCCTCGACCATGGAGTCCAACCACGTTGTCTCTACAGTAGCTCAGAAGGGACAAACCAAACACTGGTTCTATATGGAGTCATTCCTGTTTTTGCATTAGCCACTGCAGTTCTTCTCCTATATGCTTGGCACATAGGAGAGGATTCAGCTGTTTGCAGTGTGCAACCTCACCATTAGATGCCACTGAATCCCACACGCTGGACCTTTAAATGTATTTTACGGTTTGTTTGTTGAAAGTGAATTGAAAAACTTAAAACATAAAACTGACATTTAACAATAACATGCAAACTCAAAACTAACTTTCAATTTCAATTGCTAACTGTACATTGGACAGGAAATTGGTTTAAGCTATTTTTTTTTAAGTTAATCATTTATAATGGGTCGGTTTTTTTTTTGCAAAATGTAATAAATAAATAAATTGTACAAAATGTACTGCAAAACTAATACATAAAATTGGAATCAACCCCTCAGTATCATTGCAATACCACTGTCAAGGTATCTGGTCAAAAATAATGTGATGCACATGACTTATATTTTGTGCAATATTTTTGACAAAATCATGTGCAGTATTATTCTTCAAAATCATGATCATTTGTCAGTGTAGTGCAATATCATTTTCTCAGTCATGTGCAATATTACTCCTCGTTGTATATCAGACTCAATATAACATTGATAATCAGGCACAGTCTGTTTTTTTCCACCATTTTAGTTCATGTTTAGTAACTCTTGTACTTATCATGCTCCTACTGTTACTCTATCAGGCACTGGTTTTTGCTTTTGCTCCTGGAAAATGCTTCCATCTTGTGTAGTTGTATATTTTGCCTATTTAAAACTACTGTTATAAAGCTGGGCCCAGTGAGTGACCCTGACTCGGGGAACCCATGAATCATTGAAATTGTGGTTACTGCACTTAGTGTTACTGTAATTTGAAGCACTCTCTGGTACAATGATTCCCTTTGGGATAAATAAAATTCTACTGAACTGAATTGAATTGAATATTTAATTTTCTCCATACCATCGCCCTGATTCGACCCTGTCAAAAGTGAGATAATTTAAACCACAACGTGAAAAAATGACTCAATGAATGAGCACATTCTGGAGAAATTCTGATCTTCTAATGTGTAATTTAGACAAATATGTCAAAAAATATCTGCGCTGTATCACTCCAGTACTTCCAGAGCATGTTTATGAAGAGGAAACAGACAATATAAATGACTGTGTAAAGTAATTTTCAAATATGTGATTTGTGGATAAAGTACTCTCTCAGTAAAAGAGTGTCTCCAAAGGGCTGCCACTAAATCCCCTAAATCACAGTGTAAGCAAAGCCAGCAGTGCAGCAACACAACAGCAGTGTTCAACATGAAGAACCACACTGTCGTAAAATATGTGACTTTAATTGTCCAAATTCAAAGAATATACTTTGCTCTATTTCCATTTCATTTCCCATACCTGTGGATAGCGGTCCTTGCTCCAGCAGCCGAGCCAGATCTGTCTCCATGCACTCCTGAACGATGTACAGGGCGCTCAGCTGGGCCGGGTCTCTGGGCAGCGGTCGTCCGTATGGCGCCAACACCTCATGAACCCTCACTACATTCTCATGGTGCAGCCGGTGAGTGATTCTGACCTCCCGCAGAGCGTGCTTCACCGTCACGGCATCACGCATCACCAGCTTCTTGATTGCCACACGCTGTCCTTTGCGCTGGTCCACAGCTGAGAGAACCAGGCCTGTAACACCTGTGCCGAGAGGTCGGAGGTCAACAAAGTGGCCGCCCAGGTCGAAGCCGTGGAGGAAGAGGGGGATGTCTTGTCGGGCCATGATAGCTCAGTGTGGATGTGTTAGGGAGAGATGACAGATGATTCCAGGTACCTCAAGCTTGATTAAAAGTGCTTTGCTATTGTCTTGTACACATGATGTCACATTTTGCTGGTGAGTCCAGAACCTTAAATAAAGACCTGATTTTTGTCTAGGTAGCTGGTGCACGTAGATGTTTGTTCTCATGTAGACAAGACCAAAATTCAGTCACACAGCTAGTTTGGTGAAAGGTGGTGGCAGTTTTAGGGGCCCACAAAAGTTCCAGTGTTATACCCAGAATTTCGAGCTGTTGTCAGAATCATGAGCGGGTTAGAGGAGAAGATATTTCCTTCAGGCCTAAGAAGTGTCTTTGTGCATCATGTTCACCTCCTCTTCTGGTCCTGTGTGGGCAGATTCTTATTAAATCATCCTTTTACTGAACCTGCTGAGGTATCACATTTAAAAAAAAACCCTTTGAGGTGTTTAGGACAAGGAGTGTAAAGCGTCTACAGTCGAGCCTACATGTTTAAAAATAACATATTCTCCTTCAACATTTTTTTGCTTTTGATGATGTCTCTCTCTGCTCCAAAGACGCTATTTGATGCTTTAGTCTGCCGCAGCGATGCACTTCTAATCTCTCACTGTATTTTGTTCACGCGCAGATAGGATATCAGTGAGTCTTATTAATACTACCCAGGGCAGGGGTATCCATAGAAACAGCCCTCTGTGTGGCTGATCCTGCTCTTACATGTGTAGATGCATCATGGGACAGCAGCAGGCGGACGCCCGGCTCTGCACTCCTCTCTGTCTCCACTGTGTTTGTAATAAATCTGTAATCCTTATCGACCAGTCAAAGCCTTTCGACGGTGAGGCAGGGTGAAAGGAGGTGGGGTTACGTGAGTTAAATTCAATGAGTCTCTATCAGCTCCTCCTCTTCTTCCATGGTACCAGAGTCAGTCAGTCAGACAAGTTCATTCAGTGAGAGATCCACGGTTGGACAGCGGACAAATCCCGGAACTGTGTTTCTCTCTGTGTGTGCATGTGCATAAGTGTGCATGCGTTTAATCCCTCAGTAATCTGCTTCCTGTTGCCTTCTCATGAATGTAGGGATTTCAGCATCAGGCCGTGGTCACCGTGGAGAGATACATCTATGAGCTGGGCTGCTCAACGCATCTGCTGCCTCCACTGCTGCTGGGGAAGAAAAGAGGAAATGGGGTGAACAAAACAGAAGACAGAGATGAAAGTTACACAGCAACAGAGCCAGTGTGTTAGTGTCGCAGGAGTTGCCATTGCATAACCCTGCATGGCAGTGTGAGCTAATCTACACCAGCAACTTAATGTGCTTACAGAAGATAATCACCTCAATTCAGTGTTGCTTCAATATCTGCAACATGATGCTGCTGACATTTCAGAGCAGAGAGACAAAGACAGGGTGGAATTATCATGGCGGCATTGTTTTAAATGAAAAGGACTTTCCTAGTTCTGGGCTCTGATTGCATCACACAGCATAACTTTGCCTGATTAAAAGTGTCTACCTGACATTTCAGTTCTATTTCCACCCCCTTGAAAGGTCATGTAGTGGTAGAAAACAAAAGCATTGACTTTATCGCACCCCTAGATCCCTGGGCTGCAAGAACTCAAACAATCCATCAATCCATAAAACAAATCTCTTTGCTGTCAAAGGCCTCGGGGCAGGCTCGAGCATTAGCTCCCCTTTCTCTCCCCAGAATGGGTGGTGATGTGCACTCAATAACTTGCTCTTTATCAGCTTTCAAAATACTTACAGTCAGTGTTCATGTGAGCCTTGGTCGGGCTGACTGTCAGAGGCTGGGAGAGTGTAAGGGGAGAACAGAGAGACTGAGAGAGAGGGGGGGAGCATTGACAGTGTTGCTGGGTGGGAGGTGCAGCACTGGGCTAACTTTATATATAATGCATAACCACTGGAGATGGCGCTTGGTGTTCTCTCTGTGCGTTTATTCTTCATATTTCTTCAGGGCTGTGCAGCCAGAGTACATGTCATGAATGAGAATAAACTGCAGTGTGTTGATGCAGTGCAGTAAAATGGATTAAATTTGAATTATGAATCCTACTGTCAACATTTTTAGAACAAGATATCACACTTGCTTAAAACACCCTTTAATATAGGTTAAGGCAGAAGAACACTCCACACAGAGGCAATATGATGGAGATGGGAGCAGAGAAGGGTTGTGATCTTTGTGCAGCTGCTTCTCTCTCTCTCTCTCTCTCTCTCTCTCTCTTTTTATTATATTATTTACTTCCCATAAGACAGTAAGGCAGTTTTAGTTAAGATGGGAAACGCTGCATCCTCTCTGCACACTGGCTTCATGCGGCTGTCTTTGTGTGTCTCCATACACTCCAGTAACGCCCCTCTGACAGAACAAAAACACTGAGGTTGAAGTGCATCTCATAAAACATAAAGCCCCATTTATTTCCAACAAAAAAAAAAAAGAAATGAAAAGAAAGTATTAACGACAATCAGGCCCGTGCTTCCCTTTCTCCCCTAACTAGCTCCACGTTATCTTTATCTCTGCCACTATCTGCTCGGTGTGCAATAACAAGAGGAAGAAGAAAGAAAAGATAACAGCAGCAACCATCAGTACTCACCGGAGCATTACGCAGCCGCAGCCTCCCGTCCAGAAACAAAGATCCGGGGGAAAGATGTGAGAAATACGGCTCCTTGGAAGCAAAGAAAGTGAAACACGACCGCATCTCTCATTCTCTCTCTTTCTTTTGCTTCTGTGTGTGTGTGTGATTTAGATGATACAGAGGGGGGAAGCAGCCGGTACGGGTCGGCACCGGGGGCGATCCGCGGAGATGAGATAAGCCAGAGGCTGCTATAGAGCCGGTTATTGTGGGCGACTGTCCGCTCTCTGTCAGAGGAGTGATGTGAGAGAGGGAGGAGAGGAGGGATCACCCCGATTCAGATACATCTCGCAGACCCTGAGTGGCTTCACACACACTCACACTCACACACACTGCACCATGGATGATGAAGTATCTCTCTACCCCTGTCTCTCTCGATCGAGGACTCCCAGCAGCACCCTTACCCTGCAACCCGGTTTCAAACGTGGGTCGGTTTTGCAGGATGCTGGACTCACTGCTCTCCAAACCTACATAAAAAGAATACATGAAAGTTAAATGGAAAAAAGTCAATCTAACTCAGCCCAATCCAGCCTCCAGCTTCTTCTGGATTATTATAGCCCAATCATCTGCCATCCTGACATGTGCTGGATCTGACATTCATTTAGAGAGAAAGCTAGAGATGATCCTTTGTTCACAGTGAATGCATGTTTTTACAGCCCCAAGGATGCCATCCCATGTCAAGGACCCCCAATAACAAGATAGGGTCTTCCACTACAAGAGCTCTGTTGAGGGAAATCTACATTGTGGGGTGTTTAAGTTAAGGAGGGAGTAAAAATGAAATGTGTAAGCTTGATAAAGGTAGAGATGACATGCCTGTACTCAAAAACACCCTTACCCTCCTTACCCAGTTTCAAACATGGGTTGATTTTGCAGGATGCTGGACTCACTGCTCTCCAAACCTACATAAAAGGTCAATCTAACTCTATGAGGATAGCCCCATCCAGCCGCCAGCTTCTTCTAGCTGGATTATTATAGCCTGATCATCTACCATCCTGACGTGCAGGATTTGTGCCTTTGAGATTCATCAAGAGAGAAAGCCAGAGATGATCCTTTGTTCATGGTGAATGGATATTTTTTACAATTGCAGGGATGTCATCGCATGTCAAGGACCCCCACTGAAAAATAATAGTTTCTTCAAGTACAAAAGAAAATCTACATTGTAGGGAAATACAGTCATAGAGGGAGTTTGATCCTTTGTTCACAGTGAATGAATATTTTTACAGCTGCAAGGATGCCATCGCATGTCAAGGATCCCCACTGACAAAAAGTAGTTTCTTCAAGTACAAAAAAAATGATTAAAGAAAATCTACATTGTTGGGAGATACAGTCATAGAGGGAGTAAACACGGAACGTATAACCTTGGTAAAGGTAGACATGTACTAAAAACACCCTTATCCTCCTTACCCGGTTTCAAATGTGGGTCGGTATTGCAGGAAGCTGGACTCACTGCTCTCCAAACCTACATATAAAAGAATAAGGTTAAATGGGGAAAAAAGTCAATCTAACTCTATTTGAGGACAGCCCAATCCATCCTCCATCTTCTTCTATCTGGATTATTATAGCCTGATCATCAACTATCCTGACATGTGCAGAATCTGTGCCTTTGAGATTCATCTAGAAAGCTAGAGATGATCGTTTGCAGAGACGGACTCAGGATGTTTGAAGGGCAGGGGCGAAAAGGAAAAAAGGGCACCTACTGCATGACATGGGGACAAGAGGGCAGCCAAAAGGGCACATCCGCTCGTTTTAATCCAATAGGGCACATCGTCTTGTTTTGATCACTCAAGAGGGCAGCCAAAAGGGACCATCCTCTCGCTTTCACCACTCAAGAGGGCAGCCAAAAGGGCACATCCGCTCATTTTTTGTTAATCAAGAGGGCAACCAAAAGGGCACATCTGCTTGTTTTTATCATTCAAGAGGGCAGCTGATAGGGCACATCCTCTCATTTTCGCCGCTCAAGAGGGTACTTTAGTAGCGCAGGGGGGGGGTGTCTTTTTTCCCCATTTACAGTAGCTATATGCACAGGTTTTTCAAGTCAGTTGAGATAATAGAATGCCTAAAAATCTGTACATCATCATTTGGGAAAAACACCATAGTTGCCAAGTTTGTTCTCCAACTGTCTTCATCATTCTGGAACCAAAACACAACAAGTGTTGAGGATGGTTTTCACTCCTGCCACCTAAAAAGAAACAAATGATCTGATGTTACTAATTTTAGGTTACATAACATAGGTAGGGTAGGAATTTGGCGTAAACAACATAACTGATCTTGAAACCTATTTTTGTTACACTATGTTGGAGCAGAAATCACAGCATGAATGCTTAGCTGACAAATCTGCTACATCTGAGTCTGTGCCACAATAATCAACAGCGCCAAGTAAATGTGGTCGACAGTACTCCGAATTGAATATTAGGCTAACGGAAGAACATTTACTCAATTATATTAGATTTCTTCAGGGAATCGATTGAGGCTTTTGAGATACAAGTCTCACTCCAAAGTCGTCAAAATCCGCTTGGGCAGTGACTTGCGGTGTCAGACACTGAGGAAAAAGCCATCCTTTAAGGCGACATGATACACAGCCGGTGGCTGTTATCGTTTAATGGCACTCGGCGGCGTCAGGGGAAAATGTGACAGGACACAAACAAAAGTTATGGACACACATATGCAGTGCAGACACATATTTAAGCTAAAAAAACACGACTCTTAATCATGGAATGGATGATAGAAAGCTGGGAAACATGGGCATGAACAAATAATGCTCTCTCTCCACTCTTTCCGATGAAGAAAAATGCAAGTGTGCTGCAGCAGCAAGCTGAATCCAGCCAGCCTGTGTAACAGCAGCAAACTTTCTGTTGCTGCCATTACAAAGGACAGACCCCACCAACAAACTGTGTAACCCGGTCTTTGGGGTCATCGGGTGGGAACCTCCTTTCACCAGTGTTTCGTATAGTTGGTCCCACGACACCTCCAGGATGCTAGACAGTGATCTCTGGTTTCCCAGAGGCACTCCCTAATGCCAGGTCTCACTGCTCCCCACACCAACCCAATAACCTCCTTTACCTTACTTACACATGGGTTTCTCAGCCCAAACAGCACCGTACATGCGAGCTCCAGGTAGAAGCAGTGCTGATACTACCTTTCCTAGCACATTCACCATACTCTATTTCACACGCTACATAGCATAACTACAATATAAGCTAAAGGAGATAAATGAACTTACAGGATCAGCAAACACACTCACCTTGCAGCATGGTCTCAAACAAAAGGGATTCAAATAGGCCACTCCCACACTTAAATAACCTTCCTCTTCCTGGATTTCCTTCTGAGAGGAACTGGATCTCTCCACCTGATCTCTAGGAGTTATGTACTCTGCTTAGTAGTTCCCCCTGCTGGCCCCCAACTGACGTTATTTCTTCGCTTCCAGATCCATTGGCTACATCTAACTGCTTCATCTGACATTTCCTTCACTGTCTTCCTCAAACTCTGTCCCCGCACTCCGAGTTCCCCCAGGAGCGAGACAGCTGATCTTGCTATGAATCCCCTACACCCCACTTCCACTGGACAAATCCTAGTTTTCCATCCTCGCTGCTCAGCTTCTGCTCCTAAGTCTGCATATCTAAGCTTTTTTCTTTCATAGGCTTCTTCCACTGAGTCTTCCCAAGGAACTGTCAGCTCAATGAAATAAACTATCCCTTGACTCACTGACCACAACACTATGTCAGGCCTCTGCTTGGTACAAACTATTTCCTGGGGAACAACAAGCTTTCCCCCTAAATCTACTTGCATTTCCCAATCACAAGCACCTTCTAGGCGGCCACACCCTTGCTTCCTTACTAACGTAAATGGTAAATTTCCTGTGAAAACAGAAGTGTATTTTCAAAGAAGGCAATGCATGTAAGAGGCAGAACTTGACACGGCGTCCCAGAACATCAACAACCAACGCACCCAGGGTACCTTACATGTCGTACGTGGACGTGGATGGTCCATGATCAAACCTTAATATGTGATGAGGTCGGAGTGAGAATGTGTTGTGAGAAAACAATGAGGCTAAAGCCCCAGAAGCCACCTCCTCTCCTCCGCCCCTGGCTACAGGATTAACAGAGAGGCTAGAGTTAAAAGACCCACATGTCACCCTAATATAATGAACCAGTGTAAAGCGACGCTCTGATTTTATGGCTCCGTCAATGAGAAGAGCAGAGAAGCGTACAAGGATGGTTCTGGATTTTGTGTACCATTTCCACTTCATTAGATGACTCACGTAGGTGAAAATCAAAACAGAGTAGGAGACATCTAGGGGAGATCTAATCCTGTGACCTTGACAGTCGTGACTTCGGAGACCTCACAGTCTTTTTACTAAATTTCATTGGACACTTTTAGTTAAATGTGTCTGATGCAGGTATCTGATGAATAATTTGCTAAATGCGAGGCATTAGATGATGGGTCAGTGATTCCTTTGTGATCACAGAGCGGAGGCTGTAATCAGAAAGCTGGTGCTGTTACAGAAATGAAAGTGACACAGAATCGTTCATCCCTTCCCAAATAATAACTGTGTAAAAGCCCTGTTTGCCCTGTATGGTGCACCTGAAGTGAAGCTCCTTGGATTCAAAGAGACTTTACATCACCCAGGTGTGTATCTGCTCCCTCTCCCGTGTGTCAGCGAGATGAGACGGGGTTACAAGTGGAATGTAGTGAAGAGGAAATTGCCAAATACCTTTGTTGCTGTTGCATCAGAGCGAAGTCTCTTTCTTTAGATACTTTTATGCGGTGACAGGGAGGCTGTCAGAAAATGTAGTGAGTCGTTTTGCAATAAGAGATAAAATCTTTTCATTCCCTTTCAAAAGTGCTTCGTGTTCTGAGCATCCAACCTGGTTATTTACATCAAAATCACCAGCTCACATCAGAATATCTCACATGTATTTCACTGTAATATTTTACTGCACTCGCACAGCCTCTGAAACATCACAAACAGCCATTATTGACAACACAAAGATGAGAATGCAGAAAAATAAAACTGTAAAGTAACAAAAACAACCTCCTATTATCATTCTTGTACCCTTCCCGACGTCTGTGATTTAAATTCCCTGAAACTATTTCCAGGGGAGGCGTAACACGGGTTCTTTCATGAATAACACAGATTCTTTTATAAGTACTGCGAATGCATTAGTAGCTGGAGGTAGAGGGGAAGTCATTAGCTACTGGAGGTTAGCCAAAAAATAGATACAATCACTGGCATCTTCTAAATAACTGCTCTCAAGAAACAGTGAAAAAAGGAGGAAAATACAAGCACAGAAAGACAAGAAGGGAAAAAAAGCAGTCAGGCTACGTGAGCCTCATAAGATTATAAAACTATAGATGTTATGGGGAATATTATGATACTGCTGCTGCTGCTCATTTGATTCTTTGTTTTCTGTGTCTGTGCTGTGTTTCCGCCCTCTCTAATTAACACTGATAGCATCTGACAAATGGAGACATCACAGTGTCGCTGGTGGGTGGCTATTTACAGACACACACACACACACACACACTCATACACACACACTTTCGGCAGCACCTGCTCCTGATCTTGACAATGTGTGGTTATTATTTATGGTTCAGCCCTGAAAAGAAAGCTAAAAGGAAGAAATCCATTTAAAACCTTGACACCACACTGGTTTCCTGTTTGATATTGTTTCATAAAAAGTAGAAAAAAAAGTCCCTGCTTTTTCGTATCATATCTATAAAACAAACATTCCCTATTATCCACCATGTGATACAGTTCAAAGCAAACTGTTTGTGTGGTACGCAGGGCTCTCTCTACTTGTTTGATGTGAAATCTGGCGGAACAATCCAAATCCGGAAAATACTTGTAGTATTAGAAATGTTATGCGAGTCATGAAGGAATTCACTGGACACAGACGCACAGAAACGGCCTGTTTGCCCTTCTGTTGATCTGCCCTCAGCAGCACAGAGTGAGCAGCAGCATTGTGTGTGTGTGTGTGTGTGTGCGTGTGTGCTCCTCAGATTACCTCCCTCCAACAGATCCCTGTCTAAGTAGGAAAGGAAATAAATAAATTAGAGGTCAGGCTGAAATTTCCACGTGACAACATCTGGCTCAGCCCGCTAGCACGATGTGGGATGACTGTTTTTTTCCAGAGCTGTGATGACCCAAAGAGGAGAGCGACAGACAGACAGACGAGGGCACATCTGTAGGTGTGCAGAGATGACTCATGAGGGAATAGCAAATGCTACAATGGCATACGCACAAGCAGCTGTTACCCTGGTGAATTCAACACCTTTGAGTTGTTTGTTTTTACATTTAAGGTGACAGACAGTGACGGCTGAACGCAGTGGTTGCTTAAAAACAGGGGATTCAAAGCTCATGATACAAAGCCAGTGTTTAAAGGTGCACTCCACTTTACATATATTCAGCTCAGTTTACTCATCACTAATCTCTATGGACATATATCTGTACATGAGTGCAGAATTTGTCAGCAACACGGCGGGATTTTGGTATTGGAAACATTCTTGTTTACGTTTGTAGTCCAAGTAGTATCGACCAATCACAACTGAGGGGGCTTTGGTTCAACATTCAGGGAGTGACTAGCTGTTGCTTTATAACAGACTGGAGCAAATCTTCGCCAAAATGGAGCCAGAGCGAGTGGTTTTGCAACCAAGCGAATGTTGCTTAGCCTGTTCGGTGAAGCATGGAGCAGGTTAGGACATCTTCATTGGGAAACGTAACACCATCTGATGTTTGCTTGTTGGCATTATGTCCAGTTAGGAAGAGGTGTAAGCCAATCAGAGGCAGAGAAGGGGAGAGGAGGGCAGGCCATAATTTCACCATAGTAGGAAAAAAAAATCGCACACTGGAACCCTGAAACAGTTGTCGGAAGACCGATTCTGGTTCCAAGACTGACGCGTCACAAGTAACAGTCCTGTTGATGATGTCATCAGGATTCATTAGGTTCATTAGGCTCCCAAAACAGCACAGCGTTTCAGGGGCTTGACCCATTCTAGCGACTTGTGAGTCCTGCTAATTTATAGAGGTCATTCACTCATTTTCCGTAACTGCTTATCCTGTTGGGGGTCGCGGGGGGCTGGAGCCTATCCCAGCTGACATTGGGCGAGAAGCAGGGTACACCCTGGACAGGTCACCAGACTATCACAGGGCTGACACATAGAGACAGACAACCATTCACACTCACGTTCACACCTATGGGCAATTAACAGTCACCAATTAACCTGCATGTCTTTGGACTGTGGGAGGAAGCCGGAGTACCCGGAGAAAACCCACAATGACACAGGAAGAACATGCAAACTCCACACAGATGGGCTTCCCCACCCCAGGGTTCGAACTCTCCACCCTTGGTTCAAACCAGGAACCCTCTTGCTGTGAGGCGACAATGCAAACCACTTTTTTTTCCTTATTTATAGCTTTTCAGTTACACAACAAACCAAGAAAGACATCAAAACATGACATTATTCTACATCCCAACATCCATAACCACCCAGATCTACACCTCGAAAGGACAAAACTAATACAAGTGGAGAGAAATTTAAAAAGCAAATGTAAAATCTGAAGCAAAAAACGATTAACAAAACAGCAAAAACACACAAAACCATCTCATTGTTTCACACAAAGCTCAATGACGTGTTTGTGATGGGATGCTTCATCTTTCTTTGTCAAAACCAAGAAAGCACTTCCCACACTGGCCCATATAGAGCAAACCTCCAGTGACAACAGACTCTAATAATCAATACAGATCTTTGTGGCGTCTGTTCTTGCATTATTTACTGATACTTCAAAAGACAGCTGCTCTGCTCTGTTCAGAGTGATTTGTACTGTACACAGTAGCACGCGGCGTTACTGAGAACCAGCACAATCTTCCTCGCTGCACCTGCTGATACCGAGGGTTAACACTTGAGATACTGCAGAGCCAGGGAAGTTCTTTAAAAAACACAAGAGCACAGAACAAAAACAGATGGGTGGTCTTGGTGGGAGATAGAGATGCAAATGCACCTCAAATGTAAAATACAAAAAGGAAACTGGTAAATAAAGATGCATGACAAGAGAGAAAAGGTGAGCTGAGAAACAGACACACAGAGATAAACAGACAGGAGAAACAGACAGCTTAAGGAAGGAGGGAGCTGACAAGGTTATCTATCCGTGTGTGTGTGTGCCAACAGTTCCCTCTGAGAAAGGACCGGCCTGTCTAAATGTCAACACAGCCCGGAGCGGTGCGGATATGCGGTGAATAAGATATGCAGTGGGGAGATATGAGAGGGACACAGACTGAGACAGGGCAGAAGGGTCGTTTACATCAGTGGAGGTCGTTACTACAACAGAGAGATGTTAATCACATGTAGACCAATTCAATGAAACTCCAATACAGGAAACAAGTGTCATTAAGTTTTGCCAATATGAAGTAGATCACTGTTGAGTGTCTCGTCAAGCTTTAAACCATCTGAAAATCAGATTTATTCCATTGTTTGAAAACAGAAATCCTGCTTTCATCCATTAATATACATATATAGCAACTCATTTACCTCTTACCACCTCTGTAGTGAGAACACATACATTGTTTTTAGGCCTTTTTACCACTACAACTGCTGGTTTATACGTCTAACTCAGAACAGGATCATTAACACCACCTGCAGGATTTTCTTTGCTACTGCAGCTACACATACAAAAACACACCTGATATACATAGAAAGTTTTGCAGTTTATGCTAACAGATTTTTTGCAATTACAAGGATTGGGATGGGCAAAGGGGGAGACACTTAGTTTGTCTTCAGTGTGTCATCAATTAAAAAGTGATACTTTATTTCCAATTAAACTTATGGTTCATTTTTCGTATCTGCGGCCTCATCAACAGGTGGCCCATCCTTTAATCTGCGCTCTGTGAAGATTGATGACTATGATGAACCTGGACATGATATTCTCATTTGTCTTATTTAACACCGACAAGGCTGATGTAAGATGAACACTCCCATCTTCTGTACGTGCAGCACTTAAGGACCTCTTTATCAGCAGTGTCAGGAGGTGAGAGAAGAGAGATAACCACCACGGTACACGTTTAATGTGATGCTCTGAATAGACACTCTACAACTGTTTGTCGTTTTGCCCTTATCTTTATTTTACTTTGTTCATAATATTGCAAAGTAGTGTGTGTGCACCTGTCAGTATGTCTCATCTGTAACAATTTAATGTGTAAATCAAAAATATTAAGCTAGAGTTACTGATTGTATGGCTCCGACAATCAGTCGAGTTGCAGTTTACATCCATGTCTGTCCAGACTTATATAAAGTCATGGCCGTCGACAATGATTCAAAAATGGATGCTGCTGCAAAAGATGCTGCACATTCTCAAACATGGATGCCTCATACAGAGAAGAACTATACCATAAACACAGTTTAAAGGTGGACACCCAAGATTAGTGTCACCAAGTCAGTATCTGACCAAACGTGGCCCCATCTGTTCCTGAGTTATGACGTAGATTAATGGCCCCAAAAGTGTTTTTGCAAAAACATTATGATGTTACAATGAAGTTGATCTTTGACCTTTGGAATATAAATATATCCTAGTAGACATTTCTGTGATGTTTAATTATATTTAACATATGAATTCTTGAGTTATGGCCGAAAACATGTTCATTCCTGAATCCAGGTGGATGTTTGTGCCAAATTTAAGGAAATTCCTTCAAGGCGTTCTCGAGATATTGTATTCATGAGTGCAGGATGGACATAAGGACAACGTGAAAACATAATGCCTCCATGTCTCCAGCGCAGAGGCATAAAAACACACACACACACACACACACACACACACACACACACACACACACACACACACACACACACACAAAAAACAGGAAATACAATAATGTGATATAACTGCACCAAACTCCAAATTATTGTGAATTTTTCACCTTTTTAATTTAGAAACATAATAAACACAACCAAAGTCAAGCTACGAAGAACTGTCACTTAATTCCATACAGTTAACTGACCATAAAATTATTCATATATATATATATATATGTGTGTGTGTGTGTATACCGTGTTCAGTTGGCTATAAATAGTGTACCCCTAAATAAGGCATTAAACCACTGTTCTTTCATTCACAATCACAAAAACCTTAAAATATAATCTTAAGTCCGTCACTATCATTCCAAAGAATAACACAGTAGCTGGGCTGAGACAGTACATACACCTCGGCCATGTGGAAAACTATATAATAAAAATCTGCAAAGATGGAAACTTAGACAACAACTCAAACCTGAAAGCCACATTCAGCAAATTATGAACAAGTCAGAGAAACATCTGTGTTGATTTAATACGTGGAGGAATGCTCTGGTATCGCAGAGACAAGGTCTGCCACCTGTGCATACATTGTTTAAATAGAGTTTAGGATTTGTACACTGGTCGGCCCGGATGCTTCGGTACACTGTTGAGTGAGTGGACAGCAAACCTAGTCAAGCAAAATGAGGAGGTGGTCGGTTGTTGCAGGAAGTGGCTCAGGCGTACAGAGGCTGGTAGCCGCTCCTCCTGCTGCCGGCTTTACAGGTGATCACACATACGCTCAGCATCCCAAAGAACTGCAACAGGGGAGATAAAGGTTATCAGACATGAGCTCTGAAAAATGTATTATGTGATAGGACAAGCGAAAGTACTTTGACTGCTATACCTGACAGGTTATTTTTGCATCTGTACTCATATAATATGAAGCTTACTATTCCTTTAAAAAGACACCCTATGTTGCCCTGACTGATGTGTGGCTCTTTCAGGGTGTCTACAGGTATAAGACAGTTAAACTGAATGCTTTTTAGACCTGTACAAGACACCTTTTAACCAAATTTAGGACAGATTTTTGGACAAATCATGTTTTACTTGTTTAAGCATTGCAAGCAAGAAGTATATATGTGGTCTTGTACAGAGGAAGATGTTGTGTAGGAATATTTTGCCAACAGGTAAGTGCAAGTATGAAGTAAAAGTATAGTTTTTTAAAGTTGTGTAACATTAGAAATGTGGGCTTTCACATAGAAAGTCTTCACTCATTTTCTCAAAAAGAAATTAAAAATGGATAAATTAAATTAGATAGTAGTTAAAACCTCACAACTTCACTGTTTAATGACTTTAAGACCTTTTTTAAGGACTTTAAAGACCTTTAAAGGACCTGTAGACACCCTGCCTTTAGATTGTGATAACAGAGGGTGGGATGTACAGCAACGCTCCTCCGCAGCTGCTGAACTGCATGTGATCGTCTTTACCTTGATAATGGCAAAGCCCAGAATGACCAGCATGGCGTAACCCAAAACATCCTGTAGGAGGCGCTCCAGCTTCACTTCACAGCTCTGAAATACATTCATGACTACAGTGAGTGCATGTAATGTATAAGCAGAAAAGTAGCTGCTGCTCTACTGCCTCAGAAGGGGAGATAATATGATTTTGCAGACTTTATATTTTGAGTCATAAAAGCATAAAAATCATTCAATGAAGCAGTTTAAAGCATCTGTAAAATAACGCCAAATAAACAGCTCACAATTGCAAGCACAATGACGATATAAACACATGTAACCATGCAGGTATGTAGAGCGACGTTGTGTGTGGTGTACCTGTACGTTGAGCAGGTCTGGTTGGTCGAGTCTGCCAGTGCACTGTGTGCCTGTACTGTTCTTACAGCAGGAATGAGGCACTGTGTTGTTGTTGCTGCTAAACCAGGTAGTGTTGGACCAGTTGGTGTAATTTGTCACACCGCAGCACTGCAACTGCACAGAGACAAAGACGGAACAGACTGGAGTTAATACTGAACTCAAGAGCAGCACAAAATACATATTTATCAGGAAAAAAGAGAAAAGGAAAGAGAGACATTTTATCATCATCCTTTCACACTGAGAGAGTTATAGTGCAGAGCTTATTTAGGCGTGTGTGAAGCTGACTTACACACTGTTTGTCAGCCATTTCCTGCATCTCTCAGAACAACTTTTAACAGACTCAGAGGTGTGAATTTGGTGCAGCAGTCGCTTATGGACGTTATATTTACTTGTCTGTATTATCACCCTAGCCACCAGAAAAAAAAATGTCATTGCTTCATTTGTATGCTTCAACATTTACATAGTGACATAGTTCAGATTTCTATCGGGTGAGTGTCTCATCAGAAGGAGGAGGGGGTGGTGAATGGTTTGACACCTCGGCGAGACGGTTGTTGAGCAGCAGACAGCAGCAGATCACTTTTTGAGACCAAGAAAAGCACTAGTTTGGGACATGTCTAGCCGAGTATTTTAAGCCAAAACACGTTTTCCTGACCATAACTGAGTGTTTTTTGTGCCTAAACCTAATCACGTTAACCACATTTTGCTCGATACCCTCCAGAATGAGGCAAATTAATTTACTAGTTCCTTATGAAGTGAACATATTTGTACTGTTTCCTTGGTATTTCATATACTATGAGATGCTGTGCTATGAACAGTTGTGTCTCCCTCTGCTGGGATGTACTTGTTGTGTTGGTTGTGGTTACCTATAATTAAAGCACACTGTGTTTATTGTTTGGGACGTTGCCGGAACACATGCTGAGGAAGGTCATCACGCCCCAAACGTCCATGAGGCAATATGAAAAAAATCACATTGGACTTTTATTTCATCATTAATTTTAGCTGTGATACAAATACCGCAACTCTGGGGCAGGTCGGCATTAACAACCCACCGTGAAGCTTTTGACTACATATTCTGACAGTGATACACAATATTGTCTGTATATTCTGGGTGCCTACAGTTAAAACCAAGTTTAAGACATTTTAAGACCTTTTTAATACCTTATATGAAATTTAAGACAAAACCTGCAATGGAAATATAAAAAAAAAAACCTTTAAAAATGACAACAATACGGTGAGCTTACGTTTAATGTGTTAAATGTAAAAAGTCCCATGAACAGTCATTGGGTCTGTCAGGCTGGAGACATTTTCGCGGTAATGTGACCGAAAATATTTAAGACCAATCGAATCTGAATTTAAGGCAATTTAAGACTTTTTAAGGAGCTGCAGACACCCTGATATCGTCTACATCTGTGCAGTTTTTCAAAGCAATAACAGAAACACAGCACCAACAAAATGTACAGTATACAGTGTTTCATCTCTTGCTGTTTTAAGATGCAGTTTCACTTGAGAGAGACACAGGCTGAGTCGCAAATTGAAAGAACAAGTGAAGGAAATGAAAGCAAGCACAGGAGGGAGAGTGCAAGTAAAGCAGAAGAGGTTGAAAGAGAGCGAAAGTACAACTGTGAAAACAAAGCTATTTATACACAGTAGAATATAACACCAACCTGAGTCTGCAGGTAGTCCACAGCTGCGGTCTCAGCGCCCTGTCCGTCGTACTTCATGAAGACTTCGTTCATAGAGCGCTCCAGGTCTTTATTTATCTGGACAAACACAAAAAGAAAATCAATGTTGGAAGCAGTGTACTTTACCTAAGAGCTCACAGAGTACAGTAATGTGCCACAGCAGATTTAAAATGGAGATTAAATTCTGAATATAGTTCACTGTCAGCAGCAAACATTGCATGACAGAGAAACAACTACCTGCGACTCACCTTGCCTTGGTAGATGAAGCTAAATACCAAAGCTGCCACTTCAGCTGCAAAGATCACCATGATGATCACGAAGAACTGGAGAGAAAGAAAACGAGTCAAAAGATAAACAAAAGCTCAGGTGAATCAAAAATGAAACAGTAACAATGGTAACTAACACTGTAAATGTGGTCTCATTTTCAGCTTCTGACTCCACAGCTGAGCATCTGTCGAGTCTGACAACAAACAGGTGTCAAACACAGAGGATGACACACACTTACAAAGCTAAGGCCAACTTTGGACTCCCGGATTGTGGCGCAGCATCCAATCAGACCGAAAATGAACATCACCACGCTGACGCCGATGATGATAGCTGCTGGGATCAACGTGTACTTGTCCTGGATGAAACTGTCAAAGTTGTTATAGCTCTTGATCACGTAGGCACCGACATAGGCCAACGCCGCTCCTGCAGCCTGCAGGGAGGAGAAAACATGTGAGCAATATAGCTACTGTAAGAAATTAACATTTAAAATGTCCACATACAGATCAGAATAGTTATATTAGTACATATATAAGCATTAAAGAGTTGAGAGCAGAGAGTGAAAGATATTTGACATTATTCTGGGAATATCCAACCTCCACATACTTCACTTTATAGTTAACAAAGCAAGGTACTGCAAAAACAAACACACACTGATACAATTAAAGGGACTTGTAATATAATCTGTGTTTTCTCTCCTGGCTGTAGTTGAAAACATCATGGTCATATTCTGTAAAGTAAACAACCAAAAACTGAGAGCAAAGGGGCTGTTTTTAAATCTTCATTCATCAAGATTTGAGTAGGTAAGTTAGGTCTAGGAATGCACCGATCCGATATCTGGATCGAATATCGCCCCGATATCACCAAAACAGATGGACTGGGTATCGGAAAATGCCACCTATACCTGAGGCGATCCTTTCCCTTTAAATCTATTGCGACACGAGCGACATCATCAAGGAACGAAGGAGAGAACCTGCTGTGTGGAGCTATTTCACACTATTTCAACTGCTGTTGCGCAAGTGTTAGTAGTTCATCATTGCATTAATCTGTTTCATCTTGTTTAATTTTATTTTAGGAAAGAACTGTGTAGCCATCAATGCCTGATGCCTCTAGTCTTTTCTGTTCTACATGTAAAGGTATATAGCTTTTTAGGTCAACCATGGTATCGGATCGGTATCGGGTATCGGCTGATACTCAAAGCCACAGCATCGGGATCGGTATCAAAACTGAAAAAGCTGGATCGGTGCATCTCTAGTTAGGTCTTGTTCTGTCAACATGACAAAGTTTGTTAAAAACTGTAAGCACTAACAGGGTACTCAGAGAGCGCAGACCTCAGCCAAGGCCAAGTGCCCGATCTTACAGTGTTAATGAAAGTGAAAAATGATTCATGATCCACCCTGGGCTTTGGATCTGCTCCAAACTTAAATGGGTTCTTTCTTGACCCACGCTTTGTCCTTGCACCAAGTTTTATGAAAATCGGGCCAGAAGCTTTTCTGTACTCAGGTTGACAGACAAACCTAACAGAACACATAACTTCCTTGGCTGAGGTGTAAGTATACCGTAACTTTGAACAGTTGCTTGTTCAGCACAAAGAAATTAGTTTTCCCTTTCCTATCCGCTGTGATCTTACGTGACGAACAAAGGCTGTGAAGGTCACTGATGATCGGTCAGATGTGAATTAGGCATTAAGTCACACCGTTGTCATGACTTTTCCACAAGCTTAAGCAATGATCTCACTAATCACAAGACTGCATGTATATAGCACGATTTTGTGCACACACAGTACACACTGGAATCACAGCAACTGTTTTAAAAAGAATTTCTCACTTCATTTTTTATTCTGTTTAAAGATAAACTAAGCAAGATTTTCCTATGAAACAGTGTATAGACTCATACAGAGGTAATCCCTCTCAAACATCACTTATGACCCACTAGAAGTGAGTGGTGGCGTATCTTTCTGCAGACACTGAGGGTTTTTCTGTGCCTGGGACATTTATGTGCGTGTACCTCCACAGCTCTTAGGTGAGGTTGGGGCTTTATGAAAAGGTAGCGACCAGGTGCCGAACCATCAGCAACAGGCATCCAAGAGACACAGCACGGAAAAAATGCAAATACAGCAAGGGGGAATGCCAAATGAGTGAAACTGGAGTTGGCTTTTACTTTTACTTTTGCTGGTGAGCCTTTACCTTTATGATTCTAGTCTAAAAACCCATAAGTCTAGAACAGTGGTTCTTGAAATTGATTGTGTAGAGGAACCCCTAAATATATACGTATACAGATTTTGCTTCAAGGGACCTCCATCTAAAAGATTTTGGTTGTCAGATATGAGTAAGAGCAGGATTCTTTACTTGTCAATGACAGATGACACTGTGGAGGAAGTAAAACCTATGATTAGTTTAGTTAGTCCTATGACTCTTACTCACATTGGACTCCCTTCTGTAGTGAAAATAAACTATTCCCCATTTTTCTGGGGACCCCCTGGAATTCCCTCAAGGACCTGTGGTTGAGAACCACTGGTCTTGATGGTCAAAACTACAGAAACTTCAAGAACAGCTGTTTAAAAACAATGTCTCTACAGTATTTATCCCATCATCAGCATTCTTGGCTGCCATTTGCCCTTTGAAACTGTGTCTGGCTTGATTCAACCTCCAGTCTGTGATAAAACAAGCCCAATAGTAGGGAAAAAACGGGCAATAAATCAATTACTGAGTGAGGAAGGCTTCATAAATAACATTTCAGAGTCTAGCCTACAAATGAGATTACACCCAAATATAGCTGTTTGTGTAAATCCTGCTTTTATACGCAGCCAGACTACAATAATATTGTGTCAATTAAATTTCCCTTTGCACGATAGATGGAAAGTTTGTAGCAAAAAGACGACACCACAACCTCTCGAAATCCCCTCTGCAGACCAGCATCATCACTTCCCCTGTAACGGTGTGAATCATAGATTGTGTGTGCTTGTCTTTGTTCGTACGGCTAAACAATCATTCATCCCCCACTTCAGCCTCATGACTCACTTCTCTTAATCACTCCATAGTCACGGGATCCCTCTGGGGTAGTTACTTTACATGCCCCCCCCCCTCCACCGCTCACCCCTAATCTTTCCAGAAATTCTGATCTTGTGCCTAAGAAGCAGCACAAAGAGGCTTACACAACGTATAGCACTCATGCACGGTGCCACCTCCCTGGAATGTGAGAAACCTCTGAGGCGATGTCTCTTGGTCTGTGGGGATGATTTTAGCGGGGTCCTGCATGAGAAATGTACGAGCACTGTATCTTAGAGAGATTTCAATGGTCAGACATGATGTAAGTTTTCCAAGCCAGCCACGATATTTCTGCTCATGAGCTTGGAAAGATTCAGAACACGTTTAAACTTGTGATTTCCTCCTTCAATCACCCACTTTGATTAGAAATAAAGCTTTTTTATTACACTACTGGATTGTATTGAGATTGTGGGATCTTCATAAAACGTCAAATAAACTTTCCATGGGTACAGTGGTTAATTGCATTATGTGATTTTGAAAAGACAGTTCCAACCAGTGGGATATGAAGAGATAATCCTCAGATAATTTGATCATTTGTTTGATTTTCTTCAAATAATTCTCAACATCTCTGTACCCAGGTTACTGTTACGTAATCTTGTTCAAAATGTGTTTTCTCACAGCGAAAATCAGCACTCTTCACTGATATCTTTGCTACAAATAACTACAAAGAAACAGAAAATGACCACAAAACAATTGACAAAACCAAACACACAATTGTCCGAAAAAGACACAAAACAACAACAAGAAGGGGGAAAAACAATCAAAAACAACTACTATGGGGCAAATAACTACAAAAACACAAAATAATAAAAAAGACCTCAAAGAGACACAAAATAACAAAAATGGGAAAACCAGAATGAGAAATGAAATGACACCAACGAGACAGAAAATGACAAGAAAAAGTAACAAAAAAACCAACAAAAAAAAGACACAAAACAATAACTAGGGGGCAAACAACTACAAAGAGACACGAAATAACGACAAAGAGACAGAAAATGACCTCAAAAGACACAAAACCATCTACAAAAACAAAACACAGTTACCTCAAAGGGACACAAAATGACCACATAGGGGGAAAAACAAACAAACAAAAAAAGACTACAAAGTCACAAAAAAAACCCTAAATGACTTAAAAGAGACACAAAACAACTACTGAGGGGCAAACAACTACAAAGAGACACAAAATAACCCAAAAATACACAAAATGACCTCAAAGAGAAACAAAATAACTATAGAGACAGAAAATGAACACAAAAGACGAAAAACTATCTAAAACCCCCCAAACAAACAAAAAACAAAACAAAAACACAAAATTACCACAAACAGACACAAAGTAACAACAAAAAGGGGTAAAGCAAGCAGAAAAGAGAAACAAAATGACTACAGAGACAGAAAAACCACAATATGAAGAGACACTGTGAGGCAATAATCACAATAACGTGTGTGTGTGTGTGTGTGTGTGTGTGTGTGTGTGTGTGTGTGTGTGTGTGTGTGTTTCCATTCCTGTGTAGGAGAGTCGTGGGCCCTGTGTCTCATAATCCGTTCATATGCATGACTAAGCTGCAGCTGTTTGAGAAAATAGCACAAATCCAGATGTGTGATGTTTTAAGATACGTGTTAATATATGAGAGGTGATCAAATTTAATGTTTTTTTTTTTTAAAGATATTATTTTGCCTTTAATGGACAGGACAGGTAAGTGTGAAGGGGGGAGAGAGAGAGAGAGAGAGAGAGGGAATGAGATGTAGCAAAGGGCCACAGGCTGGACTTGAACCCCAGCCGCTGCGGTAACAGCCTTGTACATGGGGCGCCTGCTCTACCACCAAGCCACCGACGCCCAATCAAATTTAATGTTTGTTGATTTTGTCAAGTGTATTGTGTGTAATGCCTAGCTGGTGACAAAAACGAGAAAAACTGATTTTGGGATGGATGGAGGAACATACTCGACGACCACACACACATTACAAATCAGACTCATGTACATGTTAGAAAGAAGAAAACCACAGGTGTGAAACAACAAACAGGAAAAAGCTTTAGAATAGAAAGAACAAGGAAGTGAAAAGTGGATGTAGATACTGGAATTAAAGAGACAAACCATGACTGTGTTGCAAATACAAACACCCACAGGCCAGCTCTCTCTCTCACAGTAATCAAATTACACATCAGCCACAAACAGCCGATAAAGTTTCTCCTCAAAATCCATTTCCTGTGATGGACACAGAGGAGAGCTGACAGCTATGGACAGACATGGTGACTTTGCTAATATGAGGCAACACAGCCAAAGTTCACTTTGATACAAGGCTAAATATTTACTCTGGTTAAACTCTGATAAGGAGTCAGAGTTCAGGCTGGTTGGCTGACACCATTACAGCTCATTCAGTGTCCCCTGACCCCAAAAGTCACATTACTGGGAACTGTTACTCACTGCTTTCCAGAAATTATTTGACTTTTAAATAAATGACCTTTGCAGAGTTAAACTATTTTAGGATGCAGTAAAATGAGGAAGTATAGTGATGGCCTGAAACTAGGGCAGGCTACCAGGGTGTTTATCAAGTCCTCACTGTGATTTGAGGGATGTAAAGATTAAAGCGCACAAGAGCGCACGGAATAACAACACATAACTAGGATTGACACAAAAACGCAAAGCGGTGCTGTAACAATTAACCAAACATGTTTCAATCCCTATACAGCCTCAATTCAAATCTCTGCAGGTGAAAACAACACCGCGCCCTTACCCAAAATATCAAGCTGAGGAAGAGGAGGACGCTCTTAGACGTGAAAATCCCGCAGTCCATGTTGTCTGGCGGAGATGAGGACACTGGAGAAGGACCGTGGAGTCGTTGAAGCGCAGTTTATATCTGGCAGACCTCACCGAGCTGCTTCTCCTGCTGTTTTGGTCACAAGTTCTGGCTGCAGTGAGTGTGATCACATGGTCACATGCTTTGGGGAGGAGAGCGATGTAGCAGAGCAGGTCCTACAGCCTCTCAGCTCCTCCACCCCTCTGCTGGGAGGCTGCATCACTTCACACACCACTCCCACAGAGGAGGAAGAGGGGGAAAATCCCACAGACATAAATGATTCAACAACAGACATGAAACTGGTTTTATCACTTTGACAACATGCTGGCAAAACATTTTAATACTAAGCTATGGACACACTTTTATCATGATTTATTAAAGGAGCAGTATGTGGGATTTAGTGGCACCTAGTGGTGGAGACTGCAGATTGCAACCAGCTGAAACTTCTCCCAGTTAGAGTTCCTTTAGTTTTCATTGTTCAGGAGGTTTTTACCAGCAGATGAATTATCCTCAGAGGTCTATCCCTCTCCACAACAAATTAAGCAGGTGATTTTAACCAGAAAAAATACAGATTAAAGCAGTTTGAAGCTACAGATGCTGATTAGGTCTCCGACCAGCTGGTGCCCGCCACCTTCCGCCTGTCTGATGGATCACGTTGGCTTGCAAGCCGGCTTCCAAAGGTGGGACCACCCCCCATCACAGACCCAGGAGCTGACGAGGACTCAGGCTCTGTGGTTGGGGACCTCGACTTCCCTGCTGAGCAGCTGCGGGCTCCAACTGGGGACCCACCTAAGCAAGCAGACCCCCTGGCTGAACCAGAAGCCTGCCCAGGTCCAGGTCAGGGTCAGGTCAACTTACCTCAAAGACTTTCTAAACTGGTGCTCAGAGCATAGTCTGTCATGTGGTAGAATAATCCACAAGACTATACTGGTAACTGTCAGTCTACTCAGATTACCTAGTTAGGTTGCAAGTTCAAGTGCACGTACTACTTGTTGTTGTTGTCATGTGTATGAGCCAGCAGTGGGCACATTTTTACAACAACTGCCGGAAATAATGTGTGGTGGAAGAAGTCAAGAGGTGTGTTAAAGCACAATAAAGTTGACGCTTAGCTGAAAATGCAGTCTGCAAGTTATTGAACGTAACATCCCTCTCCAAAATAAATGAGCCAGGTGATTTAAACCAGAAACAAATACAGAGAAAGGAATTTAACTTAACAAATTTTCCCGATGCTGTTCAGCTCGTTGCAGACATATGTTAAGGTGTGCTTGCCTTTTTTCTCTGAAAAATCCAGACGTTCACGAGGTTTTTTCCGTGAGCGGAATTATCCGCAGAGGTCTCCTCCTCTCTAAAAGAAATGAACCTGCTGATTTAAACCAATGAATACCCTGCGTAAAGCAGTTTTACATTACAAATTCAGTGTTTTTCTGACTGTGCTTGCTGCACAGGGGCTGCTAACCACAGTAGCCGATGTGCAAACGCGAAAACACTAATGGCCCTTTGAAAGCCACTGTTGTTTTTCCGTTCTGGCTTGACATAAACCCTTTTGCTCCGTGGGGAGCATAGGTCGTTCATGAACTTCCTCCAGCTGGTTCGGTGTTGGGCGATCCTCTCCGCTTCCTTCCAGGATGTTCTTGATTCCTTGAGTTCTGCCTCGACAGACCTTCTACAGGTGTTCTTTGGTCTTCCTGGCTTTCTTTTCCCCTGTGGGTTCCAGGATAAGGACGGTCTGGTCGTGTTGGAGGGAGGTTACCTCAAGGTGTGTCCAATCCAGCCCCATTTCTTTTCTGTTCTGGGCTACTGTAGAAACATGGCAGTGCTAGCTGGTGATCTCCACGGACGAGGACCTGCTCCCTATGTATTTATAAATGGCTCATTCTATGGCAATGATTCTTTTTTCAGGTGATTATACACTAAAGAAAATGTACCTATCATAATATAATCCATTTCTGCCAATATATCTCCCTAAATCCCACACACTGGACCTTTAATTCTGAGCTATGAATACACTTTTATCTTGATTTAATATGCCATAGGATTTGCTTTGTTTATAAAATACAAGTTTTTTGTTAGTTTTTGAAAATAAAACTACAAATGCACCCTCATTCAGCTTTTAAATTGTATTTTTTCTGAAGTTATTCATGACACAACAATCGTACCACAATCTTTGTCTTATCAACCACATGATTTACATTTCACAGGAATTGTGAGGCGATCATGAATCTGTGGATTCATTCTTAAAGGTCATTGGATGACAATACACCCCCCACGGTAAATCACCGTTGACATTTCCTGTAACTAAACAATGGTTTCATTAACACTACTTGCAGAGAGGTTGGAGGCCTTTTATCTGCTGAAGTGAATGTCAAAGTTGTTTCACAGACACTGGTTGATACTTGTGATTTAATCCACCAACACCACATTTAACCCAAGTTCCTTACTGAGGAGGTTGGAGGGAGCACAACACAGCAGCTATTCTGACCATGACATGGATAAAGACACATTTGAAACAGTTTCAGTGACTCTTTGCTCAAGGAAGTAAAAGTGATTACTTACACTGAACAAAAATATAAACGCAACACTTTTGTTTGTGCTCCCATTTTTCATGAGCTGAACTCAAAGATCTAAAACATTTTCTATATACACAAAAGACCATTTCTCACAAATATTGTTCACAAATCTGTCTAAATCTGTGTTAGTGAGCACTTCTCCTTTGCCGAGATAATCCATCTCACCTCACAGGTGTGGCATATCAAGATACTGATTAGACAGCATGATTATTGTACAGGTGTGCCTTAGGCTGGCCACAATAAAAGGCCACTCTGAATGTGCAGTTTTGCTTTATTGGGGGGTCTGGGGGGGGGTCAGAAAACCAGTCAGTAGCTGGTGTGACCACCATTTGCCTCACGCAGTGCAACACATCTCCTTCGCATAGAGTTGATCAGATTGTTGATTGTGGCCTGTGGAATGCTGGTCCACTCCTCTTCAATGGCTGTGCGAAGTTGCTGGATATTGGCAGGAACTGGAACACGCTGTCGTATACGCCGATCCAGAGCATCCCAAACATGCTCAATGGGTGACATGTCCGGTGAGTATGCTGGCCATGCAAGAACTGGGATGTTTTCAGCTTCCAGGAATTGTGTACAGATCCTTGCAACATGGGGCCGTGCATTATCATGCTGCAACATGAGGTGATGGTTGTGGATGAATGGCACAACAATGGGTCTCAGGATCTCGTCACGGTATCTCTGTGCATTCAAAATGCCATCACTAAAATGCACCTGTGTTCATTGTCCATAACATACGCCTGCCCATACCATAACCCCACCGCCACCATGGGCCACTTGATCCACAACATTGACGAACTGCAGTCAGGTCGAGACCCCGATGAGGACGACGAGCATGCAGATGAGCTTCCCTGAGACGGTTTCTGACAGTTTGTGCAGAAATTCTTTGGTTATGCAAACCGATTGTTGCAGCAGCTGTCCGGGTGGCTGGTCTCAGACGATCTTGGAGGTGAACATTCTGGATGTGGAGGTCCTGGGCTGGTGTGGTTACTCGTGGTCTGCGGTTGTGAGGCCGGTTGGATGTACTGCCAAATTGTCTGAAACGCCTTTGGAGACGGCTTACGGTAGGGAAATGAACATTCAATTCACGGGCAACAGCTCTGGTGGACATTCCTGCAGTCAGCATGCCAATTGCACGCTCCCTCAAAACTTGCGACATCTGTGGCATTGTGCTGTGTGATAAAACTGAACATTTTAGAGTGGCCTTTTATTGTGGCCAGCCTAAGGCACACCTGTGCAATATTCATACTGCCTAATCAGCATCTTGATATGCCACACCTGTGAGGTGGGATGGATTAGGCAAAGGAGAAGTGCTCACTAACACAGATTTAGACAGATTTGTGAACAATATTTGAGGGAAATGGTCTTTTGTGTATATAGAAAATGTTTTAGATCTTTGAGTTCAGCTCATGAAAAATGGGAGCAAAAACAAAAGTGTTGCATTTATATTTTTGTTCAGTGTAGTTATGGGGACAACAAAATCTGACCCAAGCTGCATAGTGATAAAGACATGTGTCTAAGGGAGTTCCTCTAACACTCTGTCCAAGTTCCCCATTGAGATTCAGACAAGTTTATCTGATGTGACATGTCAGGCCAGTGTTTGAGTGGATTTAAAGGTACACACTCCTCATCTACAGAGAAAACACACACATCTATGACCTCCAGTGGACAGTTTAATATGTAGGTAACTGCCTTGCCATCGACAGTCTATTTAAAAACAGAACAGAACTTTTTACTGAAGCTTATTCTACTCACTCTGTTATGTACCGTGTGTGTGTTTGTGTATTTGTGTGTAACAGGAGGAGGCGCTATCACTGCACCACAGAAGGCAGGAGCACATCTGCCAGTCTCCTCCCTCCCTCTCCCTCTCTCACACAAACATACTTTATCTCACATTAAAAAACATAATAGAGGGCACAAAAGAGACAAAAATAAAACCTTTATGGTTTGAATAGAAAAGTTTAAAACAAATAATGTCAGGGTGTAGCCCAGGTGCTGGGTCGTGTTTTAGTTCAAGATTTCAAGTTTATTTTCCAACTCAAAGTGATTTAAAGGCGCATTTCATGAATTTTGGGGACAAAGACAAAAAGAAATTCAATGTTTTTTACTGTTGTTAAAGAGATGTTCTCATTGATAATGTTTGCACACACATCAGACAAATAATAATGTAAGAAATCACAAAAATTGGTTTAATCATCAACAACTCAAACTCTTGAATCTTGTTATATAATTCACATAATTATGTAAAACTACTTGTAATTGGGTAAAAAACATAATTATTGATTGTGCACAGATGTGACAAAAAAAAGGAAAAAAAAACCCTCACACAAAGTTAGAAATAAAATAAAGTAAATCATAGTTTATGTTTGAAATATGACTGGATTTCATATCAATTAAGGTTGATCTTATCTTCATCCTATGTGCTGTTAATTTACTAACACCTCTACAGACTGAATAAAGGGAGTCCCATGAATATACAGACTGATGCCACTGATTATAGTTTATCTTATTTTATTATTATTTTTGCACAATTAAAATACAAAAAGTCAAGAAAAATTAATTTGAATAAATACAGTGCAGGGAGAAGAAGAATTCGAAAGTACAGAAAAATAAAGAACAATACATAAAATAATACAAGTGATAACAAACTACTAATAGCAAAACATGTTCGACTGCAAAAAAGCAATAATAATATCCTTTCATTGATTGATTGATTTATTGATTATTTGCTTAAATGAATCTATCTCTAAGTAGTTGACAGTGCGCGATTTTTTTTAAAATGACATCATAATCTAGATACAATTATTAATAAGAGGTTGTCAAACCATGGACTGCACTTTTAAACGACAAAAACTGTTTTTTTAAATATAAATGCAGACACACTAATGTGAATTCATCCCGTACTGGTCTCATACAGATAAGAAAGGTCAGAAAAAGACCCGGGAAATTAATCTTAAAGTCGTTTTTGTGCCGCTCCTCTTTACAGACTGATAACTCTTATTTTGGCTGAGGTCCATCTCCCTCCATAAAGGAGACTTACAATAGCTTACATTTATTTTTTACTATATAACATATGATATCAAAACTCATACTTTCTGTTCTTTAACTTCTCTTACCCCACATTATTATGAAAGCTGTCCCGCCTCTGCGTCTCGGGAATTCTTATCTATATTGAGACCACTACATGATGGGTCTGCAAGGCAACTGTGTTTCTTTGCTCTTCTTTAAATGAAGTTAATTAACAAAAACGGCTGAAATGAAACTAAGTTTTGGAGCCAGTATGTCAGACACACCACTATGTAAGCGTATTCATTTGGAAAAGTCTGTACTTGATTGTTAAGTGGGTGTAATCTTGTTAAAATGCCCAAAATACGCGTCTCAAATTTCACTTCACAGCCGTCATCTTGTAATTACACAGCAAATGTTGATATGTTTATATTAAATTGCTGAATAAAAAATATATAGAGAGAAAGTTAAGATGACATTGAATATTATGGTGTGGTTTTCATATGGATATCCAACATTTTACGCAGGGATTTTATTGGATAATCCAGCTGGAGAAAACACAAACTTTATCAAGTTTGAGAGACAGAAGAGGCGCGCGGTGGTGGAGAGGCTCACTCTACACGGTTCTCATGGGGGCTTTATGAGGCGTGAACCTGTCAAGGGGCCAGCAGAGATATCACTCTGTCCTTCTCTCGTTGTGGATCTCACTCACAGCTGGCATTAGTGCTATAACAATGGCTTCTGCTGCACCTGGTGTGCCCGTTGTGGTAGCGCAGGCTCCGGGTCCGGCCAAATCTCCAAAGAAGAAAGCCAAGGTGTCTCAGAAGAAGGCTAGTCCTACAGTGTCAGACCTGATACTGAAGGCAGCGGCCTCTGCAGGACGCGGCGGTCTGTCCCTGCCAGGCCTGAAGAAGGCTTTGAAGGCCGGGGGATATGACGTGGAAAAGAACAAAACCAGACTCCTCATCGCCATCAAACGCTTGGTGGCCAGCAAAACCCTGGTCCGAAACAAGGGCTCCTTCAAGCTGAACAAGAACCCCCCCAAACCTCGCAAGAAGAAGGTGACCAAGAAGAAGCCAAAAAAAGCCAAAAAGCCCAAGAAGACCAAGAAGGTCAAGAAGGCCAGCCCCAAGAAGAAAGCCAAGAAGGCACCTAAGAAAAAGAAGGCCGCTGCGTCCAAGAAGGCAAAGAGTCCTAAGAAGGTCAAACCCAAGGCTGCCAAGGCTGCCAAGCCCAAGGCTGCTGCCAAGCCTAAGGCTGCCAAGGCTGCCAAACCCAAAGCTGCCGCCAAACCTAAGGCTGCCAAACGGGCTGCTGCCAAGAAGTGAACCCTCTCTTAATGGACAGTGAATGCGACCAAACGCCTTTCTGGTGGCGTTGAATTCATGTGTGGACCAAAATGCTGCATTCATTCCAAGAACTTGAGCTTGCTTTGGCGATTTTACAGTTTTTCTATAATAGAAAACACTGAACCTGCTGTTTTTGTCACCATATGCTGTGGTTTGTAAAGAATGTTATAGCAGTTGTAGAAAATAATAAACCTATTTTAATTTATAGAGTGTGTCGTGTGATTTTATCACAGTTTTGAACAAATGATATTAATTGTGACAAACTGTTTATAGCCTAGAACATTTTATATATTCTGTCTTTGTGCAGGAACTTTGAGAAAAAAGTTCAGGTATAGCCTAAATCACCTTTCAGTCAATGTTTACATGTGTGCCTAGTTGCATTATTTAGTTCTGAATATCTTGTCAGTCAGCACCACCGACTCCAATATCTCATGCAGAAAAATAAGTAAGCTGTGGGTCAGTGTCCATGGCATTTACAAGACTTTGTGCTGACAAACTCACAGCGCAATGTGAGAAACTACTATTACTATGCGCCTCTATAGCTGTCAGTAAAGACTCAAGATGATTAATAGTATTAAGTGTCGGAAATCTGAATGAACTGCTTACTATTGAGTAGGGAGCAGTGACAGAGTGAGCAGGTGGATGATTTCGCACAGCCATTGACTCACAGTAGCGCAGAAGAGAGCGGGGAATGTTTTGGAGCGGCGCTTTTACGCACCGTTACGCACGGGGACCGACGCGTCCAGCACTGCTTATTCCCACATATTCTAACACTAATACTGTTAAAATATGTATCAACGGCTATTGTGACAAATGACCTTGAATAAAACGTGTTTATACGTCTGTAATTAGGCCCAAATGAAGAAGAAACACCGTCTGATTCCGCCAACTTTTGTCGCGAACAGACGGTTTTCAGAGTTTGTTGAAAAAAAAAAAAAGTAACCTGGATTGGAAACCCTGCACTACAATGTGTGACGTTTCTGTTTGCATTGTTTGCGCCAATTTGAAGCGGTGATTGGTATCAGCAGACAACAGTGAGGGGCCAGGCTGGACGCAACACAGCAGCTGGTGACACTCGCAGCTAATCATCACTGACAAAAATTAGGCTTTACGGGCGTGACCAGCTCGTTGGTGCTCCTCTTATCTTCAGGAGACAAAACACATGGCGGGGTTTCAGCGCGGGTGACGCGATAGGTATCCCCGGCTGATGAGACTAGGGAAACCATCCTCATCCAAAATGATGACATTTTGGCGGCATATGAAGAAGAGACTACTTTGAATTAATTTGCCATGACAATTAGCACAGGTGAACTCCAATGATTCACATAGCCTAAATAAAAAAGTTAAGGTAAGGCATGGCAGAAGCTATGATCTACATTCACACACCAGTAAAGTCTTTTGATACATGCAGAAGCAGTGAGGTGTTGAGCCCGTCAAGTGGATGCATTTCATATAGGATGTAGGGACTCACACAGCTGTAAAGTGCATCAGTTGTATGGTTTCGTGTTGCCACCTACTGGTCGGATTCAATAATAATACATTCAGAGAGGCTGCCACAGTGAGGAGGGCCTGTTGGCCAGAGAGGTTCAACTCAGGTCATTTTTCAATATGGACATATTTTACTGTAACAAGTATAATTTGGCAACCATGGATCATTTTCATAAAATGTTCTCCTTGTATGCAACACAAATTTTACTTTTCCAACAAAAAACGTGATATACAGAATCTTTAATATGTAATCAAGAGAAAGATAACTGTAATTTAGTAAGTTAATAGGACAAATTTCCATGTAAACTAGCAAATATTTAGTTTGTCTATTTAACATTCTAATATAAGATCAAATGAAAAATGTCAGCATGAAGAGAAGTAATTGAAAAAGCAGACAGCAAACTAAATCCTGAGGCATTAGGCCTCACTTTAAAAGCTGCTTTTGCTCAAAAAATGTACTTGCATAAGGACTGGGTTTTATTCATGTTATTGGAAAGTACTCATCCGCTGTTTTGCAAATTCAACCTTGTCATATGGGTCCAGTGTTTTTGTAGGAAGTAAAACAGAGTTGGTTATGCTTTCAGTTTAAATCCTCTTGACAGCAGAGACTAAGTTTTGCAGCAGGTTACATGGTTTAATTTTGTCATATGGTTATAAGGTTAGATAGCTTTTATAATGATGATTTTACACCTTATATTTATAATTACAATTTTTTTTTGTTGTCTAGTAATTTTCTTAACTTTTGATCCATGGATACATTGCTGCTTCTTTTTATTTATTTATTTTATTGTGGCTTGTAAGGTGTCCTTTGAAAGGTGCTTATAATAAAATGAATTATTATTATTATTATCAATATCATTATTATTATTAATTCCAATATTGTGATTGAAGGGAAACCAGTTTTTGGAAGAGTCTTTGCAGAGTGTTCTGTATATAAATGACTTTGTCAATGAAGGAGGACAACTTGTGAGTTATAACCAGTTCACTGAAATTATGGCACTATCTGTTCTCTCCAATCCTTTAATCAACTGGTTCCTGCTTGTAGAATACACTTGAAGAGAAATAAATGATGATGAAAATTACAAACTGTTAGTTTGTCAGCCGGCCATAAAAAAAAATCACAGATGGTTGCAAAACAGGAAGATAAACAAAAACGTTTATAATTGATACTTTAGACTTCCCTATACTATGGAAACTGTTTTTTTTTTTTTTTGGTAAACACTGTTGACTCATTCACAAGGTGTTTTCAATTGAAAATAATTTGTACCTTTCTGGCTACTAGACAAATGTCAACAGTCAACAGTCTGCCTTTTTGATATTGTCATATTGAATCTGCATTTTGGGGTTAGGTTCAAACAATGTGCTCAAAAATGAGTTTAAACATGGAGCTGGATCTCCTCATGTAAAATACTGCCTTAGAGGCTTTTCACCCTGACCAGAACACAGCTCCCTGATATGACAATAAAAACTCTCTGTGGTCACATTTAATGATATTGAACATTGTGCAAAATATTGTCAACCAGCAGCTTCAGTACAAAAGAATCTGGATCAGACTTCTGGAACTATGTTGACACTGACAAAACTTCAGATTGTAAGGCAGGGGACGACTTAACCTGCTTCTACAACAGCTTCCACTTTAGTGGGAAATCATGAAAAACAAAAGTAACAAGTAATGAAAGTGACGAGCAGACTGACTGAGAGCGGAAAAATTAGACACACTGTTGAATTTGCACATAATTTTCTTTCTTTCTTTGGTAAATGGATGAACGTTTTCAGATTGACAGAAACATTTGAAGGGTTTAATATTTATATGATTATCATGCAGTGGTTTCACTGGTTGGGCCCACTTGAGATCAAATTGGGCTGTATGTGGCCCCTGAACTAAAATGAGTTTGACACCCCTGATGTGTAGATTTAAGGGCTTCCTTAAACACCAGTTATTTTGGAAGGATACTATACAAATAACGAAGGTCATTGAGATAGAAAAAAATTATTGAAGCTGAGGGGTGGTGAGAAAAGATATGTGGTCTAACTTAGAACAGTGTCTGGTTTCTGTTCTTATCTCTGCAAGAATGCATTTGTGTGTGTGTGTGTGTGTGTGTGTGTGTGTGTGTGTTTGTTTTCTCAACTTGTACTTGTTGCGATTAAGCTAGTCTGGAATATTGTTATGCCAATATGACATTTCTGTTGTATGACTCTTTTCCCCTTTGTTGTGTGAGGTGCATTGTCTAGTCTTTGTCTGCTGTTTGTTTTTGTTATGATAGAGTGCTGTTTGTCTGTGTATCAGTTGAGCGTACACTGAGCTCCGCTTCGAAATGCAAAAAAGTGAAAAAAAGAAAAGAAAATGACATCGCATTCTCCCTCCGACCTCGTCACATATTGACGTTTGGTTTCCATGTCCACAAACGACGTGTAAGGTACCCTGGGTGTGTTGACTGTAGATGTTCTGGGACATCATGTCAAGTTCTGCCTGTTACATGCATTGTCTTATTTCAAGATACACTTCCATTTTCACAGGAAATTTATCGTTTACATACAGTCTCTTTCAAAATAAATGCACTACACCACAAATTGACGTTAATTTTTCCTTCAACAACTAACGCATGTGGTTAAGTTTAGGAAAAAAGAACAGGGTTTGGCTTTATAATCTTACGGGACACAAACACCGCTCTCTTGGATGAAAGTCGTGGTTTGTTGGACCCAACTGTCCCTCTGTCCCAACCAACCCCACTCTCCCCTACTACGCAGTGAAAAAGAATAATACACTTAAATGTATTTTGCTGTTTTAAAAAACAGGACCTCTTATATATCAGTCACTTGAAAGATGAGAATCTGTTTTTAAACAAAGGTGCACTTGTTACATGATACAGCAAATTTTTGAGTCTTATCACCTGTGGTTGTTTTAGTCTGAACATACATTCCAGAGGTGGAGTGTGGGAGGGGGGCAGCCAGTTAAGTTTGAAAGTCATTTATTTATGCCATGTTACATATTAACCCTAAATAAACACTGAGAAACTTGGTACAAGTCAAAACATTATACTATGCTCCTTGTATTGTTCTACATTTAAACTGTATTTATTCTAAATCTGAGTCCAGTCCAGTTCAGTCCTACATGCGTATTTTTGTTTTGTAGCATGTCAAACGTTTAAGCTCAGGCTTGACTGTTTGGTGTTGATGTTGGGAGGTGCCTCATAGTCAGAAATTTTCCGGACATTCCCAGTGACACCCGCTCATGTGACAGTTCGTATATCTTGTGGAAACAAAGCCACTTCCTTTAACTTATATCTTTTTTGTTATTTGCTTTCTGTTCCCTTTGACAAGAGGAAGTTGTTAACTTTTTTGCCATTACCTTAAAAGTAGAAAGATCATATCACCAGAACACACATTCAAAGCAGTGTACCATTAAGCTCTGGTCTGCTGGGTTTCTGCTGAACTTAAGTGTCATTTCCCCTTAAACTCAAACACACTCTCGTGTGCGCTTTAGCTCTTTTTTTTTTTTACCTTTTTCCAGTCCCATTGCTTTCAGATTTTTAGCAGTGAGTGTGTTAGGAGGGGTAAAATGAATTAACCAAAATATGTAAATGACATATGTGTCTTTTGTTTTTTTGACAAATCATGGCTGAGGTGTTTGTCCTCAGGCTGCACGGTGGTCTCATAATTACAACTGTGCATATTAACTCTCTCTTAACTCTCATGTTAGAGTTCGTTGCAGTGCACTCAGCTTTGGTCATGCCAGGAATACGCTGACTGACAAGTCACATCTTTAAATCACTTGAAAGTTTAGACAACATGAATCATAATTATTGCAGTGTATAAAAAACAGTTTTAATGGCTTTTATTATATGTTTTATGATGTTGCCTGTAAATGTTGTTAGATTGTACTGTGAGGTGATTTTTCTGAGATAGAAAATAAGCTTAGGTATAACTTAGGAGGAGTAGTCAGGTTAAAAAGGGTCTTAAAGTCAGGGCTGCTCATTTTTGGCCAACTGAGTTCCTTTTTTTCTCTTAATAAGTAGTCTGAAGTGCATATATACTTTGAGGTTAATAAAATACAGACATGGAAGTGAAAGTAAAACCTCATCTTCCCCCACCTATTCTTAAACAAGATTTTCCTGTTCGTCATATGATAAACTGCGTAAGAGGAGGAGGAACTTGGTTTGAACCTTATGTGCAGCTGTATTAGCCCCGTCTGCCTCAGTCATCATGAAGGTAGCACTGACCCTCCTGGCTCTCTCCCTCCTTCATGTCTGCTCCCCTGTTCCCATCAGCCGCCCCACCAACTGGCTCAGACAATGTCGCGCCTCCACCAACCTCTCCATCACAGCGCTGGAGGTGCTGCCGGGCGGAGGCTGGGACAACCTCCGGAACATGGACATGGGTCGGGTCATGAACCTCAGCTACTTCCAGTGCCAGACCAGCGAGGACGGACTCTACCTGATCCCAGATGAGGTGTTTGTCATCCCCAACAAGGAGACGGGCGTGGAGACGAACTCAGAGATAATCAGCTCCTGGCTGGAGCAGAAAAGCTCTACATCTAACAGCATAAATGCAGACATATCTTTCCTGTCTTTGCTGAATGGAAAATTCTCTACAGAGAACAAGAGGATGAAAACCCATCAGGTCAAAGACTCCTCAACTACAACCAGAGTACAAGTGAGTTTCTTTTTTCCATAGTTTGGGTGAATAAAATAAAAAGATGATAGTAGTTGTGGCAGCAATTATGGATCAAGAGCTAAAATGATCTTCCAATTTTTTTGTTTATGTATAAAAAAAAGTACTACTTCACCATGGATTACTCATAAATTCCCCCCATTGGAAATTTTTAGAAACTTAACAGCTAAACTGGCATTTCTACCGAGCTTGAACAGATGAACAGATGTTACAGATGTCACCTTAACTACTAATGAACTGAAACAAAAACAACCTATAACATAATGACATGTGCTCTTTTTCCTCAAAGGTTCGTAACTTCATCTACACAGTGAAGGCTTATCCAGACTTCACTCTGGACACACGCTTTGCTCAACAAGCCAAAGAGATCGCCGATGCAATTGAAAACAACCAAACAAGGAACGCAGACTATCTCTCAGAGAAGATGGTGCTGGACTACGGAACCCATGTTATCACTAGTGTTGATGCCGGGGCTTCTTTGGTGCAGGAAGACTATCTCCGTTCGTCATATGTGTCTGACAATGTGTTAGAGAGTTCAACTGTCTCAGCTCAGGCAGGCTTAAACTTTTTTGACAAACTCAAGTTTGACATAAGCAGTCAAAACACCCAACAGAGCTCATCACTTGCAGCGTATCAGACCAATATTACATACTCTATTACCCAAAGCCATGGAGGCATACCTTTCTATCCTGGCATCACTCTGCAGAAGTGGCAAGAAAGTACCAGGAACAACCTGGTTGCTATTGATCGGTCTGGATTTCCCCTCCACTACTTTATAAACACCAACACCTTCCCTGATTTGCCGCAGCCTACAGTTGGCAAAGTGGCTGTTGCATTGAGCCAGGCCATAGAGCGATACTACAGGGTCAACACGCGGCCTGGATGTGTCGACGTCAACTCCAAGAACTTTAACTTCCAGGCCAATATTGATGATTCCTCCTGCGAGGGCCCTGCTACAAACCTCAGTTTTGGTGGTGTCTACCAAGTATGTACTCCTCTCAGCTCAGATGCAGGTCCACTATGTGATGCCCTGGCCCAGAAAAACCCTGACACAGGCGACTTCTCCTGTCGTTCACCTTACTCGGCCACTTTACTCAGATCAGAAGCAAGACAGCAGGGTTACACTTCCTATGATTGTCATGACGAAAGATATCGTTGTGGGTTTTTGGGGCTATCACATTGCCATCGTCAAGTGTGCCAGGACAACTACCATGTTCGCTCTGCTCGCATCGACACTTACTGGTGCTCTGTCAGCGGAGAGGCCCCAGAAAACTCAGGGTTTCTGTTTGGAGGCATATACAGCCCCTCTCTCCTGAACCCCCTCACCAACACCAAAAGCTGCCCCCCAAACTTCATTCCAGAAAAGTTTCTCTCAGATGGCCAAGTGATCTGCGTGAGCAACGACTATGAAACTGGCACCAGATTTTCAGTACCATTCGGAGGTCTCTTCAGTTGTCAGTCAAACAACCCGCTTGCAGCGCAGCAACGTCGCTGCCCTCCCAAGTTCAGTCAGCACCTCGCTACAGTGAGCGACGGCTGTGAAGTTCTTTACTGTGTCCAGTCAGGACTGTTCACAGGTGGGCAACTGCTTCCAGTCCGTCTGCCTCCTTTCACTAAACCAACTGCTTCCAGTCCGTCTGCCTCCTTTCACTAAACCTCCACTTGTCAGCATGCAGGCCACAAACACGGTTATGGTCATGACTGAGGGAGACAAGAACTGGGTCAGAGTGGGGCGGACCAAGGCGTGGAAACTGGCAAAACCAGAGGAAATTGAGGCGATGGTACGGAAGATTAACCCAGAATTGAATCAGATGACAGGTGGTGAAAAGGCAGGGGTAGCCTTTGGGGTAATGGGTATGATGGTACTGGTCATAGTGGCAGTAATTGTGGTGAAGAGAAGGAGGAGGCTGTCTGGGTTTAGGACAGTGAGAGGCTATGAAGAAATTCGTGAGGAGGTTGAGCGTGATGAAGGAGAGAGGGAGACACATCAAGGTGAGGCTTAGAGGCTTGGCACGCAGAAACGGAGGTTAATCTGGTATGGCATATTTTGTTTTTAACTTCCTTGTTCATTGTCACATCAGAAATCACTGTCACGCAACTTACAGGAGTGGGAATTTTTCACTTTTAAGGGCTCGGAGTTTGAATCAGTTGGACTTTGCATCAGTAATTATTGTTTTGAGGTGTCTTTGTAACCAAATAATAATTTACATAGCCACATTTTAACAGCTGCTATGGATGATAAATGTTATAGCTTCAACAATCCGTTTATTGGTAGTAATTTTTCCTGATAGCATTTGCACTTAGTGATGTTGCTTTGTATTTTGCACATTAAAACCTGCTCATATTATGTCAAATCTAAGAAATGTGACTCCAGAGCAATCTGTCTTTGAGATAACCACATAGCACAAAGCAGAGGTACCTCCAAAGGCCACAGTGAACCAATGCTGCCCTCATGAGGCCAAGATGCATTAAATCATGTATATAAACATTTTATACTCCGTTTAAGAACTTGTATGATTTGCATAACTTTGTACATTGTATCGTTCATTAAATATGTTGTTTATGATTGTTTTTACAGATAACTGATGAACGTTTTGTGAAGCTTTTAGGAAGATTTATTAAGTTTTGTAATTTTTTGTATCATGCAGCTCTTCTGCACTGTACCTAACTACTAATTAAAGTGGCATGAAACAATACAGTGACTATGTCTTCATGTTTATATTGTATTTATGGTTTTGTGTTGTCCCCTACTTGCTGGATTCAGGTAGCTGCAGTCTAGAAACAAAGGTTCACCTCAGGTCATGTTTCATTATGGTCCGTTTTACTGCACAAAACAAAGCAGTGGGCTAACATGAGTAGTGCAGTATGTTTTTAAAAAAAAAAAGTAATTTATATTAAATAACTAGCAGAGCACGAAACAAGACATGCAGTTAAATATATATTTTACTGTATTCAGAAACATAATCTCCACACTGGTATCTATGTATATTAGACCAGTAATTCAGTCACTTGAAAGATTACTTTTTAAAATAAAGTTTTCCATTTTGTTTTTATTTATCTTCTATCGTTTTCTAAACATTAGCTTAAGCTTGATTGTTAGGAGTTAGTGTCAGGTGCTGACCCGGTCAGAAACCTCCCTGGACATACCCAGTGACATACACTCGTGACAGTTCCCAAACGTGTGAACAAACTGCTGCTTCCCTTTTTTGTAGATCTGCTTATTAGAATTGTTTTCTGTCCCTCTTGATAAAAGGAAGTCAGTAAACAATTTGACGTTACCTTACAAGTAGATTAACTTTGAAACAGTATTTCTCAACCAAAGCAGTGCACCTTTTAACATTTATTCACATAAATCACTATAACTGCATACAGTCAGTGCCATATGTATTTGGACAGTGAAACAATGTTTTTTGGATCTGTACATCCGCACAATAGATTTGAAATAAAACAATTAGTTGAGTGCTTCAAGTGCAGATATAAGCTTCAATTTAAAGGCATTTACATCTATGCACAGCAATGGAACTGCAGACATTTATATTTGTAGTCCATTCTTTGTAGAGACCAAAAGTATTTGGACAATTGGCTGTTCAGCTGTTCCTAGGACAGCTTTATATTCCTCCACCATTACTCCATTTTTAAATCAGCTGATTAAAGTGCTAGATTTGATGTTAAGTGTGGCATTCTCATTTGTAATCTGTTGCTTAAGCTGGGCTGTTGAGGGGTAAAGCACTCGGGAACTAATTACTAATAGAGCATGAAACAAGAAATGCAGTTGAATATATTTTACTGTATTCAAAAAACATAATCTCTGACATACTCCACACTGGTATTTATGGATTATTAGACTAGTAATTCAGTCAGTTGAAGTATTACTTTTTTAAAATAAAGTTTTTCGTTTTGTTTTTACTTATATTCCATCTTTTTCAAAACATTAGTTTAAGCTTGATTGTTAGGAGTTGATGTCACGTGCTGACCTGGTCAGTTACTTCCTCAGACATACCCAGTGGTATACACTCGTGACAGTTCCCAAACATGTGAAAACACAGTCACTTCCCTTTTTTGTGGATCTTATCAGAATTGTTTTCTCTTCCTTTTGACAAGAGGAAGTCAGTAAACAATTTGACTTTTACCTTAAAAGTAGATAAACTTCGAAACAGTATTTCTCAACCAAAGCACATTTTAACATAAATCACTGGGACTGCATACAGTCAGTTGTCAAATGTATTTGGACAGTGAAACAATGTTTGTTTTTTGGCTGAGTACATCTCCACAATAGATCTGAAATGCAACAATCAGTATGTGCTTCAAGGGCAGATTTCAGCTTTGACTTAAAAGGTATTTACATCTATGAACAGCAAAGGAATTACAGTTTTATTTGTCGTCCACCCTTTTAAGAGACAAAAAATTATTTGGACAATTGGCTGTTCAGATGTTCCTTGGACAGCTGTATGTTATTCCACCATTACCTTATGATTAAATCAGCTGATAAAAGTGCTAGATTTGAGTCTAGCTGCCAAGTGTGGCATTTTCATTTGTAATCTGTTACTTTAGCAGGGCTGTTGAGGAGTAAAGCACTCGAGAACGCATGTAAGTATCCTTTGGATTAGGAATGCATGATAATATTGGTACGTCATTGATATCGGCCAATACTGGCTTTAAAATGAACTATTAGAATCAGCCAACATGGTTTTTCTTAATCTGCACAATAAATGAATATCACATGCATTGAAAAGTACTGCATTTCATGTCTCCACCAGGTGGTGAGCCGTCACGATAGGGGTATACATGCATAATAAGATAGGGGTAGGTAGGGAAAAAGTGAATATAATGATATCTGTATTGGTCAAATTAGTTGTTACATATTGGCATATTGGATATTGACAAATAATCCAATATTTTGTATCCCTACTTTGGATTTTGTTGCAAAATCACCCTGAGCCCTTTACATAGAAATGACTCCATAGTCTGTTATAGGCAACTGAGAAAGTCCAGAAAGTTTCAGATTTTAAGTTACGCTGCCATGGATTCACGCATTGGAAATAAAAAAACAATTGATACATGTAAAAAGTTACATACATACGTTTAATGTGATATTAATGTCAATTTGTCCAATTATTCTGGGTACCCTGACATGTGGGGTCTATGTATAAAAATGGTAAATGCTAAATGGACCTCCACTTGCATAGCACCCTTCTAGTCTTCTGACCACTCAAAGCACTCAATGGTTGGAATTCCTGCACGGTTCACCCAATTTTACAGTCTAGCCTTAAATAAAGTTGAAAGTCAGAGAAAGCACATACTAATTGCTTTATTACAAGTCCATTGTGGCAGTTTACATGGCCAGAGTAACAATAAATTGTATCATTGTCCTCAATACATATGGAGCTGACTATAAAACATAGATTTATGTCTCTTACCAAAACATCTCCTGTTGCAGGTTTCATAGTATTGGCTTTAAATTGGTTGCATGAGACTTTGAAGTAATTTTTTTGTGATACAGAAAGAATCTTTGTCAGAACTTTTTCTCTGATACTAAGTAGCCTGAATATATTTATTTTGGATGAAATAAAAATGCAGACCTGAAAAGAAAAGTAAAACCTTATCCTCACCCACCAGTTCCTACCACACCGTCATATGTTTGTCATATGATGACCTACATAAGAGAAGGAGGAACTTGAAGTAAACTTTATATTCAGTCTTCTAACCCCCGTCTGCCTCAGTCATCATGAAGGCAGCACTGATCCTCCTGGCTCTCTCCCTCCTTCATATCTGCTCTTCTTTTCCCATCAGACACCCCACAAACTGGCTCAGACAATGTCGCGCCTCCACCGACCTCTCCATCACAGCACTGGAGGTGCTGCCGGGCGGAGGCTGGGACAACCTCCGGAACATGGACATGGGTCGAGTCATGAACCTCAGCTACTTCCAGTGCCAGACCACCGAGGACGGATTCTACCTGATCCCAGATGAGGTGTTTGTCATCCCGCACAAGGAGACGGGCGTGGAGACAAGCTCAGAGATAATCAGCTCCTGGCTGGAGCAGACAAGCTCTACATCTCACTCCATAAATGTAGAGGTATCATTCCTTTCAAAGCTGAATGCGAAATTCTCTACAGAGAACAAGAGGATGAAAACCCATCAGGTCAAAGACTCTTCAACCACAACCAGAGTGCAAGTGAGTTTCTTTTTTCCACAGTTTGGATAAATAAAATAAAACAAAGATAATAACTGTGGCAACAATTATGGATCAAGAGCTAAAATAATTTTGCAAATATTTCGTTAATATATGAAAAAAGTTCTCTAACATGGATTACTTAGAAATTGTACATACTAGTGCTCATTAAATGTGTCTCTAAATGTGTCAGTGTGAGATGGAAGGCTATTTTTTAACTGTAGTTGCTGGACAGGTATTACAGACATCACTGTTAAAAGCAAATAAACAAAATGAATAGAACAAAAATGAGGTGAAAAAAACCCTTATAACATAATGACATGTACTCTTTTTCGTCAAAGGTTCGTAACTTCATCTACACAGTGAAGGCTTATCCAGACTTCACTCTGGACACACGCTTTGCTCAACAAGCCAAAGAGATCGCTGATGCGATTGAAAACAACCAAACAAGGAACGCAGACTATCTCTCAGAGAAGATGGTGCTGGACTACGGAACCCATGTTATCACTAGTGTTGATGCCGGGGCTTCTTTGGTGCAGGAAGACTATCTCCATTCGTCATATGTGTCGGATAGTTCGTCAGAAAGTTCCTCCGTCAAAGCTGAGGCAGGCTTAAGCTTTTTTGACAAACTCAAGTTTGACATAAGCAGTGAAAACACCCAACAGAGCTCATCACTCAAAGCGTATCAGTCCAATATTACATACTCTATTACCCAGAGCCATGGAGGCATACCTTTCTATCCTGGCATCACTCTGCAGAAGTGGCAGGAAAGTACCAGGAACAACCTGATTGCTATTGATCGGTCTGGATTTCCCCTCCACTACTTTATAAACACAAACACTTTCCCTGATTTGCCGCAGCCTACAGTTGGCAAAGTGGCTGTTGCATTGAGTCAGGCCATAGAGCGATACTACAGGGTCAACACACGGCCTGGATGTGTCGACGTCAGCTCCAAGAACTTTAACTTCCAGGCCAACATTGATGATTCCTCCTGCGAGGGCCCTGCTACAAACCTCAGTTTTGGTGGTGTCTATCAAGTGTGTACTCCTCTCAGCTCAGATGCAGGTCCACTATGTGATGCCCTGGCCCAGAAAAACCCTGACACAGGCGACTTCTCCTGTCGTTCACCTTATTCGGCCACTTTACTCAGATCAGAAGTGAGACAGCAGGGTTACACTCAGCACTTTTGCATTTTTGAGGACTTCTGTTGGGACAGGTACCATGTTCGCTCTGCTCGCATTGACACTTACTGGTGCTCTCTAAATGGAGAGGCCCAAGAAAACTCAGGGTTTCTGTTTGGAGGCATATACAGCCCCTCTCTCCCGAACCCCCTCACTAACGCCAAAAGCTGCCCCCCAAACTTCATTCCAGTAAAATTTCTCTCAGATGGCCAAGTGATCTGCGTGAGCAACGACTATGAAACTGGCTCCAGATTCTCAGTACCATTCGGAGGTCTCTTCAGTTGTCAGTCAAACAACCCGCTGGCAGGGAATCAACGTCGCTGTCCTCCTATGTTCAGTCAGCACCTCGCTACAGTGAGCGATGGCTGTGAAATTCTTTACTGTGTCCAGTCAGGACTGTTCACAGGTGGGCAACTGCTTCCGATCCATCTGCCTCCTTTCACTAAACCTCCACTTGTCAGCATGCAGGCCACAAACACGGTTATGGTCATGACTGAGGGAGACAAGAACTGGGTCAGAGTGGGGCAGACCAAGGCGTGGAAACTGGCAAAACCAGAGGACATCAACAAGATCATACGTAGGACTAACCCAGAGTTGAATCAGATGACAGGTGGTGAAAAGGCAGGGGTAGCCTTTGGGGTAATGGGTATGATGGTACTGGTCATAGTGGCAGTAATTGTGGTGAAGAGAAGGAGGAGGCTGTCTGGGTTTATGACAGTGAGAGGCTATGAAGAAATACGTGAAGAGGTTGAGCGTGATGAAGGAGAGAGGGAGACACAGCAAGGTGAGGTTTAGAGGCTTGGCACGCAGAGACGGAGGTTAATCTGGTGTGACAGATCATCATCCTTGTCTATGTGTGCTTATGAAACCAGTAAGTAACTCACACAGTCACATTCCATCACCTGCTATTGATGAGTGTAATAGCTTTAGCAATACATCTAGGTCTACCTATTTTCCCTGCAGTATGTTGTGAACTTTAAGCTGTTTCTTAAAATAAGTAAACATTGTAAACTTTATCATCTTACGTTAAATCTAAGAGATAACAATCTGCCTTCAAATTCACCAAATGGTACAAAGGAGAAGGCCACAGTGAGCCAACACTGCCCTCATGAGGCCAGAATGCACAATGCCATGTGTATAAATAATTTTCTATCCCATTTAAGAACATGAATGCTTTGTATAACTTTTTTGAACGTACCATTAATCTGTTTGTGTCCTTTACCTTTAATGTTCATGAAATTAAAATGATTTATAAATGTATGTCTATTAAACTCTTCTGCACTGCACTTATTAAAGTCATGTAAAACAACTCAATGAATCCATGTCTTCGTGTTTATATGGTTTGTGCTTCGTTTGTTGCTATTTATATAAGACTTGAAAAACACCCTAAATTCTCTGAAAATACCTCAGTCACTGGTCACTTCAAGTAATTAGTCCTGTAACAGGTCTGCCTTATGAGTATGCGTCTTTTTTTAATCTTGCACGCTTAAAGGGAGAATTCACACCAATTAAAAAATACATGTTGTTCCTCCTACTTGTAGTGCTGTTTATCAGTCTAGATTGGTTTGGTATGAGTTTGCAAGCACTGAAGATATTGGTCATAGAGATGTCTGCCTTTTCTTGAATGTAATGGAACTAGATGACACTCTTGGTGATCAAAGTGCCCAACAGTGCATTAAGAATATGCTTATGAGTCAGACCCCTGACTCGAAGAGACTCATCTCCCAGTTTGTTGATCTTTTTACAGCTCATAATTAGGTCTCCACACAGTATTTCAAGGAAACCTGGGAGAAAGACCGTGGCATCCTGGTTGGTAATGAAACTTGGGACACCTACCTTTAAGACATTCACAAATGCTCCATAAATTCCAGACACCAACTTATTCAAATTGAAGTGCTTCACAGGCTGCACTACTCCTGTGCTTACCTACATTCCTTTTATCTCTCTGTCTCTCCACTTTGCCCAAAATGCAAATCAGCAAAGGGCACCTCGGGCCACCTCTTTTGGTCTTGCCCCAAGCTAAACAAGTTCTGGGCGGATATTTTTAAGTGCTTTTCAGAATTTTACAATTGTGATATTACACCAGACCCATGCACTGCCATCCTAGCTTTATCTCACTTGCAACAAAAGACAATACAACATGGCAAGGTGGTGGCAAAAAGGAATATTTTGACTCTTTGGAAAACTGGGGATGTGACTTCTTTTAAAACCTGGTTGGTAGAAATCACCAACTTGTTACACATGAAGAGAGTTAGAAACAGCATTTCCTTCAGCTCTGTAATCTTTGATAAAACATGGCAACCATTGATGTCCTCTTTATCTAGAATGGCCTTAAGTGTTTGCATATAAGTGTAACCTGAAGATTTAATACTCTACTCTACTTTAATACAGTCTCACGGGCTGTGGGTAATAATCAGCTACAGCTGTCTTTAATTTCTTTTCTTTTATTCCGGCCAAAACGACAACAGCAGTAGCATACATTCAGCACGTCCGTTGTTTACATGGCACACCGGAGAACTTCCGTTCCCAAAACATTAACGTCCCTCCAGACACACCCCACAGGTAGGAACCAAAATCACCCTATAATAATAGTAATGATACATCAATCCCACAACAATGACTATCCCCACAATGACCCTAACAGTCATGTTCAAACAGTGAAATACAAAACCAACCTCTCAAAATAAATGTAATACAATAACTCAGATTACATAAGTATAGATACTTGTTCATAATGGGTTGAACAAACAACATGTGTGTAGTCGGTAGGTGCTGAACTTCTTGCTGGTCATTCTGCCTATTCTGCCTATAGGAGCGTATTTTTTGGTCTTCATTTCTTTTTGTATTGTTCTTATTCAAGGGTGAGGGTGGGTGACTTGTATTTGTGCTGTTTGTGTTAAAATCTGAAAATCTACAAATAAAATATTTGTAAAAACCCAATACATTAAGAAAAAAAAAGTCTCATACCAGAGATCATGACCTGGTTACTCAAGATAATCCACAGACCTTGTTGTGAGCTTTTTCATGTAGGAACTATTTTCTTTCTCTTGAACTACACCCGCCAACTGTATCACAGCACAGAAGGAAGCGTGCATCTACTCATGGATGAAAGGCTCATGCTCCTGACAGCATGAGATGTAAACATTGATGGTGTTCTCAGCTGTGTTGTAACATTAGTTTGCTCAGTGATGCTAGGAGAGCTAGCAGTAGATGCATGCTTCCTTTGGCGCCATCTAGTTTGATTATGATGGCATTAAATTAACCTCTCAAAAGGCAGATATCTCCAACACTCAGCAACTCACAATCAAACAATCTAAAGTGATAAACAGCACTACAGTTAAGAGGAAAATTATGTGTTTTTGATTGTGGGATGAACTGTCCCTTTAACAACTGGAGTTCTATTTTTGAGACAGAAATTATATTTACACCACATAGTGTTGAGGCTGGTACAAAATGCAAAAGCCACAGTTAGAGTCTGTAGGTCTGTAAACGTGGCACCAAAGCACATACTGGTTGTCTAAATAATACCGTTGAAGGAAACCTCTTGCACACAGAGACACTTTTATCTTCCCTGACCTAACTGAGAAAACCACCAACATCCATAAATAGACAAAGGCAAAGCTGACCTCATGGTGTTGGTAAGGTTATCAGTACACAGACAGGCCGGCTCAGCCATTATATACACAAAAACACACGCGGTCACTGCAACAGACACACATGCACTGTACACTCACATACATACATATACATGGAGCCATTTCCCGTAAAGACTGCTCATACCAACGTGCATCTTTTCTCTCCCTCCCCCACACATGCACATGCACACACACATACACAGCTGTGAGGGATTCATAGAGCTGGGTCATGAACATAAAAACAAACCCAGTCATGCTGAGGAAATTGTTAAAGCCTCAGGGAAGAGAGCGGGAGAGGAAGAGAGACAGATACACAGCCCTGAAGCAGGGAAACTCCCTCCTTGGTCTTTTTTCATAGGGTGGAGGACGGACAAAAGAGTGCACCCAGCAGGCTTTTAGACCGGCTAAAGCTCTGCCAACTGTGATTTCATTTCCAACGGGATCAGGAGTTTAGTCAGTTTGCAGTTCATCTTTTACGGTAAGCAACGCCATAGATGGGGTTCGTAAAAAGGGTGAGGCACAACAAATGTGTTTTTCTTGGCTGGTAAAATCTGGAGAGGAATTTCTGTAGGCTGAGAACGCTACAGCCGGACAACTGACGAGGACACAATCTAAAGAACGATACATTGAATGCAATCCAAGGTCAGTGCATGTTCATGTTGTTGTGGGTTTCTGTTGTGCACGTTTTTAGAGTTGGACAACATCTGCAGTAGGATTACTCCAGTTTAAAAGCAGAGAGGATTATAAACTCATCTGTATTTACTGTGTAACATAATTCATCTTTAATTTTTAGTTGGGTACCAGCAACCATTCTGCAGTCTGCTCACTAAAAAACCTGTCAAAATTCATTATACCATAAGGCAAATAACGCAACTACCTTCTATGAGCTTCATGTCAGACACTTGTTTCATGTTAAAGGGAGTATTTCATTGCAAAGAAGTAATCTTTAAAATATGGACTTCAGTGACTACTTTCTCACCCCCCATTTGTTGTTGTGTTTAGGTAACCATGCCATCTGGAGGAAACCAATGGAGCAACATCGTTCTGTTTACATTAGCTTTGGCAGTCATGTCGGAGGTCTGCAGGGTCCAGGGCTGCCGGACTGGCTCAGGGTCAGAGTGTGAGAAAGCCCCCTTTGTCCCGGGCCACAACCTGGCAGGGGAGGGTTTTGATGTGGTGCGGATGCGTCGAACGGGGGCATACGTCATCAATGTCAAAGCTCATCTGGCTGACAACAACACCTGTACACTCTGTCCAAACCGCTTCCAAGGAGGACAGGTGAAAACTGTTTACTTCACTCTTTTTCATGGTGTCTTCAAACAGTCTAAATTCCCTTTACCTAATTCCAGCCAAACCACAACTTTCTGCTCCTTCTGCCTTGTGTTTTTCCTCACTATTATTCCACACTTCCTTTAACTATTTTCTTCCTCCACCTGCATCCCTCTCAACATCCTGCCTTTCCTCTCCTCCTCAGATTCAGAGGCTCCCAGCTGCAGTGCTCGACTGGCGTCCCTTCAGCCGCTGCAGTAAGCAGCTTTCCAGTGCCCTCCACCACTCTGTGGACTCCCTGCTGCGTAGCTCCAACTCTCTGGTTAACAACAACTGGGGTGTGGGCTTGAGTTTAGATAATATTGGCAAGGTACTGCTGGGAGGAAGCCGCTCAGACCTAGCAAAGTTTGCTCGTTCGCAGCACAGCGTGGACAAGGCCACTTTTGCCATCCATGAGATCAGTTGCACCTACTACAGGTAAGGAGTAGGGCTGGTAAAAATGGTGCTTTGTAATTGCACGTAATTTGCTGATTGATGTATGATTACTGGGATGATTAAATTAATCAGACTGAACGAATCTTTTATTGCCATTATACTTAGGTACAATGAGGATTCGACAACAAAAATATGTTATCACGATGAGGTACATGGCTTGCAATTAAGCATCGTCACATACAGTATAGGCAAAGACGAGCAAATGAGGAATTCTGGCTCCATTACATCTACATACTGGATATTATTGTGGCCATTTTAGGTGGCATAACAAAACTGCAACTGAATATTATTTAAAAAGAGGGCTAAAAATTCAATAGTGGCTTGACAGATGCCAGTTGCGAGATGAATAGTAATTGCTTACATGGAATCAAGGAGACAGTTGACGGCTAACCAGCTATCATTTTGGTGGACAAGAGAAGGACGTAAAATTAGGTAGCAGAGAATACCGGTAATGATAACAGTAGACGGCATTTCCATTCAAAGTTAAAACGTTTTGGCTTATGCCGTCCTCCATGATGGAATTTACAACCGAATGTTATGTAGCTCTCACACAAGGAGAAAACGACCTTGACAAATACTGGACATTACCGGATAAATTACATAAAATAAGAGACACAAAATATTTCATTCCATTCTTTATAAACAATACGGCATCAACAACGCAACATATCGCCATGCATGACTAGTTTTATCGTCCTACGATTGTGCCAAACTGTACAAAAGGTGTTGTCTGCCATCTACCGTCTGCCTGATTCCATCTGAACGCAGAATAATTTCTAACTCCATGTACTACCTCATAGTTTGTTCTTGACATCTCCTCCATGCAAAGAAGGCAAAGCATGTATAGGTCACATCTCAAAATAGGTTAAAATTTGAAAGATAACCGAGATGATACCCTGCAAATGTTTCTTAGCTTGTGTGAAAAGTGGACTTTCAAAAGAAGATGATTTGAGAAAAATGTCTGAAGCGCGACTGTGTTTTTTTTTAACATAAGAGTGAGCATTATGTTGCCATGTTATGGTCAAACTCTGCATGCCTTTTGTTTTTTCAGCTACAGGCTGGCTGATCATCCCCCGCTGAGCACAGAGTTCACCAAACATCTGAAAAGACTGCCACAGAACTTAAATACGAGCCAGAACAAAGCCCTATACAGACGGCTGATAGACACCTATGGAACACACTACATACACCAGGTCAGGTGGTTGACGTGTGCTGCAGCTGGTCTTCTTGATATGAGTTTCTTAATGAGTGCAAGATCATGCTGAAGGTAATGACATAGCCTTCATTTCATTATTTGTTCTGTCTCCTATAGGTCCAGCTTGGTGGTAAGGTGAGGCGAATCACTGCCTTCAGGACCTGCCTGGCCACACTGAAGGGTTTTTCAGAGTCCGACATCAAAAACTGCCTGAACTTTGAGCTCCGAATGGCTCTTGGTTTCCTCCCTGGCAATGCATCCTTGTCCAACAAGTGTGACAACCTCCTGAAGGGTAACATGAGCATGGGCTTCTACCAAGGCTTCATGACCCATAAGATTGAGGTAACCGGAGGAGAGAGGTACTTCCCTGACATCCTCTACCAGGAGGACCCGTCTGAAGCATACCAGAGCTGGATGAACAGCCTCCATGACAACCCTGATGTGGTTTCTTACGCCATCTTCCCTCTGCATCAACTGGTGGATGACGCACAGATCAGTGCTAATCTGAGAAGCACTATCTCAGAGTATATTAAAGATAACCAGCTGCAGGCGGAGCAGGCTGGTTTCAAGAACTGCTCCCCGACACCCAACCTGGACCATAACTGTTGTCCTCTGCGGGCCGGCAGAGGAACTCTCAGACTAGAGATCCACAGGGCTGCAGGTTTGAGGGCAGACACCTTCACGAAAACCGACGCCTATGTGAAGATCTTCTACAACGGTATGTACGAAGAGACTGAGACGGTGATGGACAACAACGACCCAGTGTGGAATGTGTCCTATGACTTTGGATCGGTGGAACTAGGTCAGGCTTTGAGGTTCGAAGTCTGGGATAGAGATGTGCTTTATAATGACATGGCGGGTATATGTGTTGTCTTCCCTGAGCGAGGATCTCGCGCTCTGAGCTGTCAGCTGAGCAAAGGAGTTCTCTATTTCACCTACACAGTCAAATGTGATGCTCACCTCACAGGCTACAGGTGTGGACGATACTCCCCCAATGCAGAGTAGATTATTAGATTACAATGATTTGATGTAGATTTCAGTACTTACTTTATACATAATATTAAACTTTTAAGTATTAGTTTTTTCAGTAAGAGCTAGTCAACTGTCATTTCCTATAACTAGTAAACTCATTAGTTGCTGTTCAGTTGTTTGCTATGTAAATATCTTGTAATATATCAGTATTAACTAACTAAAATCAAAGTCCTTATGCATCCAGTGCACAAAATAAAGTGATTTTGATTTCGGACATTTCAGTTTAATTGTTTTTTTTTAAAGCAGTTCTTAAGATGTATAAAACCAGGTTGTTGGCTACCTTAAATTATGTGTCCATTCCTCCATTGCCCAGTAATTTATTCATATTTCTGTAGTGCATCAGGGTCCTCAGAACAAAAATATCAAAAGGGCTTTTAATAAAAAATAATCAAAGTTGTGACTGTTTTAACAGGATAAAGTGGGGTTGTGTTGGTACGCCAGGTGCCATAATCCTCAGGTGCAGTAACTCACTCTCTCTGATGCGGTCAGTCGGAGCTAGATCAAATGAATGATTCATAATTGATATACAGTATATTCTAAAGCCTAGTTTTTATACAAGTAACATTCATACTGGTTTAAATAAACAATTTGTATTTTGTGAGCTTTGCTGAGCAATAGCTTTGTGTGACAGTCCCAGATAAAGGCCTGTTGATTTCAGTGATTTAAGCAAATAATAGCCTGGGCTATTAATTGAAGTTTTACGGCATATCGATACTGCATTAACAACCACAAGGGCTTCACATACTCACCATTTCTACAAAGGGACTCATTTGAAGTGACAGGTGCATTTATGTGACACATACTATTAGAAAAATAATACACTAAAAAGTAAACTATGCAAGATGCAAGCAACTCGTGGCTCCTTTCAGAATAACTGGATTAGGTTTAATTCAACATCGTCTGGTCCAGTGGTTCCCAACCTTTTTTCTTCAGGGAAGTCTTTCTATCATTGAGTAAATTCACAACCCCTGACCATGTGACATATCTCATGAATACTTAATATTATATTCAGTGCATAACAATAATGGCGTAGAACAACTGATAAACTGTACAATTAACCCAAGCAGAGAGTGCAATAACTGCAGGTTTCTGTAAAATGAGATTTGAAACAGATTATTTCCGGACAATGTTATATCAAAGATAAGTTTACCTGTTGTTTTTAGGAACTTTTTATTCAATTCTCCGTATCATTTATTTATTCTTTATTTTTAACAATCATTTATAGGATCCTTTTTTGACAAATTCAGTGTTTTCTTCTTCCCAAGGCTTGACCATTGTTCGATCAATTCTTGTTGTTTTAACTGCATACTTTTCTAATGCAGGACGAGGCTGTTAAGCTGACAGGGAAGGTTCTGTCTCACTGTGCCCTTGTCCTGTCAGCTTTTTTTTTAAAGTTAAGAACGAAATAGAAAATATCTTTAATATCCACCAGGATGCAAATGTTTGTCCTGAAGAATAATCTTAGCTTTAAAAATAACAATTTTATTTAGTTTTTGCCACAGAAACAAATATAAATCTGAGATAAAGCTCTACTGTGTATTTATTTAAAATGTTTTCTCACACCCCTTAAAATCAGGAAGGCCTCATCACCCACCATGAAGCTTTAGTGGAACCAGTGATATTCATAGGTTTTTTAAAATCCTTCACATTACACATTATTTAGACGTCTTTTTTTAAAATTAGCCAATTTGAATCACTTTGATTAGTCTCAGTAGACTGCTGATAAATAATGAAACTCAAAAGGGGCAGTCTTCATCAGATATATCTTATATGGACTTCATTAATAAACCTATTCCAAATGTATATCACAGACCCTGTTGTTGCCAAACCTGGCATTACAAAGGTGCACATATTTCAACTCTTGCCAAACCACTTGCAGCATAATATTACAGTAATTCATATAATATGAAAGATTGAGAGATAATTTCCTTACCGGCAGCTCCTCCTGTTAAATCGCTGTAGACATGACCACACAAACATTTATTCCAACTTTTATTATTCAGTTCAAACAGGAACCTTAAAAACATACAAAGTATAGTAAAAGCTTTTACACGTACACTTGTACACTTACAACACATTAGCCACTTATACAGTACATAAATGCTGCAGCTGCTTCATTAAATCACCATCTTCTGTGTCGCTCAGCTCCAGATATTGAAAGGAGTAGAAACAGTGAGGAAACCAATTCAAGCACCGTTCTTACTAAAGACATTCTGTTTTTTTTTTATTTTTACTGTAGTTTTTCTAGATTTACACACTAGAAAAACTGGGATATTTGTGTACGAAACTTATCGACTACACCCACAATACCATGTATCAGCCTTCGCCAAAAAAATGACTAAAAGGTCCAGTGTGTCGGATTTAGAAGCATCGAGAGGTGAGGTTGCAGAACTGAAACTTCTCTTCTGTGTGAGCAACTACGGTGGCTGATGCGAAAACATGAAAACATCAATGCCCCAATTGGAACCAGTGTTTGGTTTGTACATTCTGGGCTACTGTAGAACAACATGGCGGACTCCATGGAGGAGAACCCTTTCTGTATGTAGATATAAACCGCTGATTACAAGGCAATGAAAACACAACTATACGTATTTTCTGGTGACTATTAACTAATAAAAAAATACATATGAATATTACACACCATTTCTTCCAAGAGATGCCTCTAAACCCTGCACACTGGACCTTTAAAATTAAATCATTTGGATGAAACTCAACACATTACACCTACAGAGATACAATTTTCCAGATACTTGGCTGATTTCGTGAGGCAACCAAAACTGTCAAAATGTTTGATCAGTTCTGGTATCAGAGGGTGTTAATGTGAACAGCAACATGTTCTGTATAGTTGTCATATCGGCTGCTGTTAAATGTTGCTGTAAATTAAAGCAGCAAAAATGTTTTGATGTTAAGTTTCTTTTTTTTTTTTTTTTTTTTTTTTTTTTTTTTTTAAGATTTTTAAAAGACCTGGCAAGTTAAGAGCAAGTACATTAGGCAAGATGCAACACTGTCAGGTAGGAAGGGTGGTTATAAAAATCTACCATCCTCCATCTCTTCACACATAAAGACCTTGGAATAGTTCATACACCACAGACTGCCAGTAAGCATCATTTTCCTTACCAGCATGTCTTTATCTGAATGTGAATATAAGACTGCAGGGTTACAGGAACTTCAATGATACTTTTATTTAAACAAGCGCCATGGTGCAGTCTCAACACATGCTGCATCACTGACAGTTTGGTCTGAACTTCTAAACACCACTTTCTTTCAAGTTTTAACGTGTGTGTAACGTGTGGCGTGCATACAATTCTAAAGGCAACATTTTTGTTCTGCCTTTATATATTGATCTCATGTCAAAGTAGAAGCAAAAACTGTAACTGTATGCATGAAAAAAATAGTGTTTTAGGCACAGCTGCCACACTACAGAGTCAATCAGATCTCAATATCAGAACTTGGCAGCATATGGTTCTCAGTAGTTTTCCAGTATAGACACAGAAGTGTGTGTGTTCAGTCGGAACACTCAAGTCTGCCCAGAGTCACAGGAATGCCATCAAAAAATGTGTTTGTACACTCTACAGTTTTGTGTGTTTGTGCATCACAGTCCCAGTGAGGCTTTGAGCAAAGTTGCCATATCTTCAGGTATGGTCCCATCATCACCTAAAGAACACATGATGCTTTAATTTTCTTTTCAGTTGCAAAAAATAAGAAGGTTGGGTAAATGCAAATCAACTGGTCAAACACTGTGTGCCCGGAAATATGGCTAACTGAGTTTGCAGACATACAAATGGTCACTGGCTTTACGCCTGGTTCACACACTGGACATAGAAGCACTGGGAAGCGATCTGATTTTCCATGGAGCTCTGCCCATTACCTTTTGATGCCCATGTTAACCAATATGGCTGTTTACACTGGATGCGCCGCAGCAGTGAGCTCGGCAGCCAGCTCGCAATCTGCAGTGATAGTTTTGGCGTCTAGTCTATTTTTTTAATGAGCCGTGGGCAAATCTGGCAAGAATACACTGATAATCTATTAGAAAAACTATAAAGGATAAATTCTATATGATATAAATGATCTGATTCTTATTAACTATATAAAAAATGTATGCCATGCTTGGTTATTCTACATATTTGACAGCTGTGTCTAAACAGAGAGCGAAAGAGACACGCACACACAAGCTGACAATGCTCTACATGTCACTAGAAAAGAACAGAGGAGCAGAATCACTTGCTGACCAGCACGGAGAAATGTACTTCTAGGCGTGAGCCCACGAGACAAAATGCATATCGGGGCGCTTCCACATCCAGTGTGAACCTGGGGTTAAACAGCAGATATACTTTGTGAAGTTCTACACCAGTGTCTGGCAGCTGGAAGTTGCTTTACATCTCCTCTGATCCTTATTCTTCATACATATCTGTACTTTACTTACCAAATATTCTGAGTTGTTTCTCCATATTGTAATTCTACTATAGTTACTTTTGTATACACAACATCTAGTGCATGGAGGTCTTGAAAGGAAGAAGATTGCTTTTCCTAAACTGGTTTGTGTTGTTCTTATGCATTTAACCCAGGAATGTTACAGCTTTGTTCAAACTGCATTTACACAGGACGATTCCTGGGACTTTCATCAGGTCTTACTGATGAGTCAACTAGTGTGACTGTTGGATTTTTGTCTATAGTTTTGACCTAGATATATTATTTAGCTTTCAAAAACAAATATTTAAGGTCATCTCTGAAGGGTTTAGGACGTTCAGGGGAATTCGCTTCATTGGCATTAGACACAGGCGACTATCACAAACAGAAGTGGACACAGCTCTGCTCGACCTCAGTACTGAATCTTTGTTATTATTGATTTGTTTAATCAAATCACCACTGTTGTAGCGCTGGTTTGATTATTTAGATTGCATAGGAACATTCAAATCAATTCAATGTATTTATTTCAGAGGTTATGCGCATGCAGTCAAGAAAGAGTATGTGTGTGTTGGCGTCCTTACCGTCAACAGCCGTCATGTCCTGCTCCAGCTTTAGTTTCTTCTGGCTCAGCTGCAGCATGCAGTCCTCTATGCTGTCCTTACTGATCAGCTTAATCACCTTTACAGTCCTGACACAATCACAACAGGAAATCAACACATTAAGCCTTGTTCTGAAAGGGAACATTTTTACCTGAGGAGGTCCTGTACTTACAGTGAATACCTACAACATTATTCTGATACATACAGCCCAAGTGTTCTCTGTCCAGTTGCTCACATTTCCAATTCCAATTACGAGACCTCATCGGGTAAAATTCATCCCATACATGATTATTTTTAGATTTCATCTTACTTTGTCTGGCCGACACGGTGACACCTGTCTTCTGCCTGCTTGTCGTTGTAAGGATTGCAGTCGATGTCATGTAGGATGACAACATTGGCTGAGGTGAGGTTGATGCCCAGGCCGCCAGCACGTGTTGACAACAGGAACACAAATATGTCAGGATCCGTGTTGAACTCATCGATCAACACAATCCTGCAGGAAAAAGAAATCATTCGACCATTAGATGTGACACAAATTATGTTGAGGAAGTTGAAAACGGTGCTTTTGTTTTCCTACATTTGAAATAATCTTTCACCTCGACGTAACACGTAGAATAATAGATGTGCTAGACTCAAAGAATAAGCTGAGCACAACCTACTTATGTGCAAAGGATGCAGTGTAGTTAGAGCAAAGATGCTGTTTGCAGGTCGGATGACTAAATAGAATTTGAATTAATAAGATTTCGCTTCATGATCCTGCCTTGTTGGCTACAACTGATGTGTCTTCAATGTACTGCACAATACTGACCTTTCTGCTATGGGGGTGGATCCATCCAGTCTGACGTAACGATGCTTAAGATGTTTGAGCAGCACCTCCACGATGTCCAGCATCATGGTGAACTGACTGAATAATACCACTCGGTCTCCCTGTAGGATGGAAGAAAAGTTGAACTCCTTAGTACATCTAGCCTGCGCTCTTGCGTGTACCACAGATATGTTTTGTGTATTTACCTTGTTTTTAAGTGAGGCCATCAGCTCTGTGAGGTGGTGGAATTTCCCAGAGTCAAGCAGGAGATTGTTTTCAAGCTGGTAGGAGCTGATGGAGGAGTATTGCTGGCACAGACGATGCAGCTCGAAGTCTGACATCACTTCCATGTCCTCCTGGATCAGAGCAGCATCTGCGTCAAAGTGGGTTGGCTCCTGTGGTGGGAGTGTGGTGGAATAAATTCCATGTTGATTTATGTTATTTGACATGTTCTGAAAATACAGTTCACCACTTTCAAATACTTTGAAAGAGCTGTATGCAACATTCAGAGCATCTTTGATTCAGAGTCTGAGCCAGAATTGCCTGCACATGGCTCTCAACCACCGAGACTCAGGACAGTATTCTCAACAGTAACTGCGTAGGAGTGCAGTACAGAGCGGCTGCTATTAGCTGACCAATGGGATATACAAGGGGCTCATGCACCAACATGCACATGCAGCCGTAAGATCTACCACAACAAAGTACAGAGAAACTCTGATTACAACACACACAGAGAGAGTGTGACATCATTCTCTGCTCAGGGCACCATTACTCCACTATATATTCACATATATCTTCACATAGCACATAGCTGTTAGCTACTACATTGAGTTCTCAACAGGCCAAAAAAATTACAACCCGAACCGGCCCATTTGAGCTGAAGCCCGAACTCGCCCCATCCCAGATTATCACATAAAATACTGTGCCCAACCAAGGAATTGTCAGCTTCTTACGCCGGGGACACACTGGCCACGTGGCGGCACAAGCCATGTGCAGTGAAAATCGACCAGCTTGGTGGATCTCTGACTCTCCACACTGTTTTTCCCTGCTAGAGAAGCTCCCCGTAGCAGCAGGGAGGAAGGACAGAGAGTAGGACTGACCTTGAGCATGAGTTTGCTCATGGCTTTGAGCTTTTCTGTGGTGTAGTACTGTCTATGAAGCATAGGATGGTTGGCCATCTTCCTCAGCTGCATCATCACATTGCACAACTCACGCTCTGCAGAGAAAATGCACAAGGGGAACTTGTTAACGACACATTTATTTCTGTTAATTGCACAAAATAATATCAAGATATAAACCAGGGAGCAGTGAATCAGGCTTACTCTCGCCATTGATGGAGGCCTTGAGTTTTTTAAACAGAGTCTGGTAAAGAACCTGCTGTTTCTCACTCATTGGACAGAACTCAACCTTCTCCTCCTTGGCTGGCAGCTGCTTGAGGACCTGGAAAAATGACACAACCTTTAGTTACTGACGATCCAAACACAGGGTTTGAACTATGGTTACTCTCATTGTGCCCTTCATTTATGGTAATGGCCGAGAAAATTTGTGTGATGCTGCAAGTGTGCTTCAGCAGAATACTGAAATAAATAACATAAATAAGTTTGTGTGTCAAATGGAGATTCCTGGTTCTTCTCTAATTAAAAGAATAAATCAAAATGTTAATTTGATTCTTTACTATCAAAGTTTTAACGTAGCTGGATGCAGGGGAACCATTTAAAAGTCCCAAATGAATTTTTTCCTGATTCTTTTTTTAGGTTGTTGGAGCAAAACTAATTGTTAAATAATCCAAACTAGGAGACTGAGAAAATTATTTTGATGCTAGATTTCCCCACAGAAAACAATCTCTACTTACACTATATTTAAACATTGCAAATCTGTCACATTAACTCCATCAACTCACCTCGCTCTTGACTCTTCGCAGGATAAAAGGTTTCATGATGAGTTTGGCCTGAGAAATACGATCCCTCTCGAAGCGGCTCTGCTCCTCATGGGATTTCTGGCAAATAACATACAATGTTAAAGGTATGCTATGCAGGACCTTCCTAAAAATACAACAACAATCGAAAAACTCATACAGAAGTTAACACTGACAATCATCACTTATGACCATCTCTCAGTGTGTTATATGGTGGCATCCTTCAAATGGCATGGCCATCTAACACATATTTACCATAGAAAACATTTTGGAGAGCTGTGAATGGGAGCTAGAGAACATAGAAGGCATGATGAAGTTCAGGAGAGACATCAGCTCTAAGAGGTTGTTCTGTAAAGGCGTTCCTGTCAGCAGCAAGCGATGCTCTGCCTACAGGGGAATACGAGAGACACAGAAAGAAACATCCTTCACTGTTGGGTTCAATATCTTTGGATAGAAATACAAATAATTCTGATGACAGACATAGGCAGGTGGTGGCGGTGGTAGAAAATACATAAAAAAAAATTCAGTGGACTAACATTTATAGCCATAAGGTGGCGGTAGCGCAGAGAGTTCATGTTCTTCAGCATGTGACCTTCGTCAAACACTGCATACTTCAGAGGCAGCTTACGGAAAAGGCCGCGGTCGCTGTCATTACCTATGGCCATGTTATACCTGTAAAACAAATCAAACAAGCAAAACAGAATAAAACAAAAGTACGCATTTACAAGTTGCTTCAGGCTCTTCATGGCCCTGAGGTAACATGTAATGGAAGGTGTGCGTTTGCTCACGTGGTAACAATGACGTTGCACTCAACATCTTCATTGAGGAGGTCGTGTCTGAGGTAGCGGCGGTCCTCCACAGATCCTGTATGGAACATATGGGTACACACTGCTCAAAACTGTGTAAAGACGCAGACTATGGTCATGTGCAGAGTAAAGGCAGCAGCACAGCATCACATACACATGTTCTACCATTACAGTTAAAAGAGGATTTATAGTGTCAGAGAGTTCCAGCCACGAACACCAGGCAGTATACCTGATACTGAGACAAAACCATAACTTTTCAGAGAGGAATGCCTTGCCTCAAAGAAACACAAACTGCACTGCGGTGTTTGAGGGTACCCAATACCCAATACCAACGCAGCCTCTTGCTGGGTTTGTTATTGTGCTGCTGTTGGTCTGAACTTTAGCTCAAACATTGTTCCGCACAAACATTATAGTGAGTCCTCTTCAGCTGTCTATGTGTACACTGAACACCCACTGAACAGTTAAGGTTCCCAGATCAATTGCAGGGTTCACATAAAGAAGACTACATGAGTAACGTTTTTAGAACAGGTAGCACATATCTTTCGCTGAATTAAAATTGTTTTTTATGTATAAAAAGTAGCATTTGGTCTTATATGCAAACAGAATATGAAGCAGATTTGGTGAGTAGGCATAAATGGCTGAAACAAGATTTGGCCAAGAGGCATTGGGCCCCCAAAAGCTAGAAATGGCTCTGCTAGCTGGTGTGTATCCTGATTAAGAAGCATCTGTCATGGGTAGAGGTGCAGCATGTTGTCAAGGACAAAATGCAAAGGAGAGAACTCATTGCCTTATCCCAGAGGGCAGTGGTTCTCAACTGGTGGGTCACGCTCCCCCATTGAAACCCTGTTTCAATGTGAAAAGATGAAAGAAGAGTCGTACCACAGTAGACGAGCACTTTGAGGCTTGGACACCAAAGCTTCAGCTCTCTGACCCAGTTATCTACAACACAGATAATGAAATCAGCATAAATCACAAATGAATGACTGTTTCTTTTAAAATCGGAGAAAATACAAAATTTAATACAGCGAAATATAATGCTATATGTAACCATGGCCTTAAAAACATGTTGTCGTGCTAACAATGATTATTTAGATGTCTGTTAAATGACATGATATAAAGCTTGGTAGCAAAGTATGTGATTTTTGGAGATCTTTACCCAATGTAGAGGCTGGCACAATGATGAGGTGAGGACCCTCTATTCCATTCTGATATAGCTGGGCCAGAAATGCAATAGCCTGGATTGTTTTCCCCAAACCCTGAGAGTGAAAAAGGATGAGTGATGAAGAGGTGCAGAGTCAGTCAGATATCAAAGACAAAGAGATGAAGAAAGAACCAGGTGGAAAGACACAAAAAAGATATTTGAACATCTGTGTTTCTGACCCCATGCTACCAGTATAAACTGCAAGAATACTGACAGACTTCAACAGCACTGCAGCTTTACTAAACCATACAAATCACAGGTCTCACTTCTCTCACCATCTTTGGGCTGAATCAACAAATTTAATTCTCTGCAGCTTGTTCTGTTTTTTCTTTACTGTACTTTAATGTTTATCCACCTGCAGGACGGCTACATATCCACACAAAGCACCCTTTGATAGTGGCACAGTAGGGTAACTCATCGAGTTGCTGCAAGCACCCACTGTTCTGCTCGGCTTATTAAATGTTTACATTTCCTTTGTTTTTGACTTTAGGCTTCATCAACACCTCACAAATGTTGGTAGTGCACCTTATCACTTCACACAGGCCCTCGGCTGGTTGCCTTACCATTTCATCAGCGAGGATAGCACTCAGTTTGTGCTCATGCAGAAGCAGCAGCCACTTTAGACCAATCACCTGGTAGGGTTTCAACTGGAACCTGAAAGACAACAAGTAACAGACTAAGAACGAGAACTGGACCTCCATTTTTAGAAAGACACAGATGCATCACTTATAAAAACAAAACAGCAGAACTTTAACTGTTGTAACATCAGACAAACTGTAACTGGGTTCTGTCTTGACCCTCCATAAATAAATAAATAAATAAATAAAAATGCACACAAAGAAAAACACGTATTTGAAACATAGCTTCCCCCGACAGAATACTTTGTGATCTGCTGTAAAATATAGTTTTACACAGAAATATATCATTTTTAATCATGCGACCATTTGTCACCTGAATGGGCCTCAGTTACTGTTAACAGTGGTATTCAACAGCTGATTGGATTCTGCCACCGTGTGGTTCAGAGAGGCCCACCAACACAAAGAGGTGGCCAATAGGTAATCCTTCAGAAAGGCAGATGTTTGCCCAGAAGAAGGCAGCTACCTCCTAATTGTGTAACCGGGTTTTGCAACTGAGCAAACTATCTATCATTCAAAAACAACGCATCCTTTAACCATGTCTATATCTGACCATATATGTTTATGAGTACAGTAGCAAACTGGCACTCAACGCAAGCACTGGGGAGCTTCTACTTAACCCAAGAATGCTGCCGAGTACTGTGGGATTTATACTTCTGCGTCGAATTGACAGCGTACCTACGGCGTGGGCTCTGCGTGAATGTAGAGCCTACGCCGTAGGTACGCTGTCAATTCGACATGCACCTCCCAAGAAATGTAACTCCACGTCACAGCGACGCAGACCTCCTGTCTATTTTTGTAAGCTGAAACCATTTCCCTCAGTGGAAACAAGGCTTTTATTTACTTAAATTTCACAGCTAAAAAACAAGACAATATGAAGACAATAAAGCCTCCACAAAATAGTATTTTAAGTCTCATGTGTGATTAATCCTGGCTTCATATGAGTAGGAAAAATCTCCGCTTGTCGCTAGGCTAACCTATACAATGTAAAATGCCATAGGCTTGTGCTATTAATGTAAGCATGTAATATTTGTGTGGAAAACGTGATTAGTTTAAGACAGTTGTTTTGTCAGTGAACCCTGTGAGTTGTAATGGAGCAGAATTTTGTATCATTACCTTTGCTAAATGTTGCTGTTGTCCCCAGCTTTATATGAGTAGAGGAAAAGTCAGCTAGCCTCTAGGCTAATCTATACAATGTAAAATGCCATAGGCTCATGCTAAAAACATTAGCATGTTGTATTTGTGGGGAAAATGTGTCCAGCAAAAGACAAGTACTTTGTCTGTGAATGCTGCGAGTTATAGTGAAGCTGATTTGTGGGTTTGAAATTGTTGCTGTTACGCCATGTTTAATGTGTGTTTTGAATCAACTAAATTTTACAGCACTTCACAGAAACCCAGCTGCTGGCTAGTGTTTTGGAGGTGTAACTGCAGAGTGACACAGACACACCGCCGCACAAGTATAAATGCTCACAATGGCGTGGGCTGGGCCGGCTGAGTACATCACTGGTCCTCATTTTTTATGACTTACTAGTTTAACCATTTCGTGGACTATCCATTAGTTACAGTATGTGTTAATGGTTGCTTTACTTACTGACTGTTAAGCAGGGTGGGCTGTGTAGTGGCTCCTGTTCCCCTGTCCGTCAGCTGAGTAACCTGTTTGACCATTTTTGATGCAATGGTCTCACATTTGGACATCAGCCCCAGGACAATGTTCCGCTCTTTGAGGACGACTCTGCAGCCCAGCAGTAAGTTCTCCGACAGTCCATTGTCCTTGTGGAAGACGTCAACCTGAAGAGGACAGAACATTCTGTAACAATTCACACAATGTATTGAGCATCTAGAAAAGTACCTGTTGACTACTATTACACAGTCTATTGGGCCTTGTTTCCACCAAGCAGTCTAGCTCAGTTCAATTCAGTTTGTTAGATCGGTTTTCATTGTCATAAGTTGGATGGTACCAATAGAAACGTTACATTTTGTCCTGTTTTTTGTCACTCCTCTGTTGAGGTACCTAGCACACTGGTCTGACCCTACAAGGTGGAGCTAGAAACTGCAGTCCATTGATTGGTTTAATACAGGATCAAAACTCTTACTCAACAATGCGTACAGTGGACTGTACAGTGATGATTGGATCTTAAAGCTCTTGAAGATTTCCTCACTCATGGAAAAAAATATACCTCCTGGAGCATCGTTCTGATGGCTCCGGCATCACCAAACCACTGCTCTAAACACTTCGGCCTGATCTTTTTTTTGCTCTAAAAATGTCATACAACCCTGTTTCGTGGACAATCGGCAAGGTGTACATTATAGGTGAGGACGAAATACAGAGAGAGTAGGATGGAGCAGTGACGCGGCTATTACCTTCTGGTAACACCCCGAAAGTGTTCGGTGGAAACGCGGCTTTAGTAAGCATTTAATAAATTACCTGACAGTGAAAAGGGACCAAATGTTTGGGTATCACTGACTTAAATCACTGGTGCCACTGCTTTAAAAATCAGACTATCCTGCCTTGTCAAGTCTCATATATCTACGATCAGGGCAAACACATCTGCAGTGTAGTTTTAAGCCCATCTTGTAAAACCCCTCAAAAAGCCAAACACGCGTTACAAAAAGGTGCCAACAACACTAACTCATCGTTGAGTATGGTGTGTACAAAGATATGAAATATTTCACCATCCTATTGTTGCAACATGAGATAATTATTATACTTACTATACTGCTAATATTTACTCTGTTGACAGATGTTTGGAATATGAAAAGGCATGTCTGATAAATGCAGCATGAGGTGAAATGTCAGGAGGTGAAGACTTCTACTATTCAATAGCTTGTAAGGAACGTCTGTCTACATCTTTACAGGTCACAAAGTCATGTTCCAGGTGTGCGGCAGGAAGATTTCAGACTATGACTGACTGTAGCTCTTTGTTTTTACAACTTTAGCCACTGCCAACGTGTTCAAACTGTTTTATTTTACACAAAAGAATCAACTGCATGATGTCTATTTGAGGTTACTTACTTGTCTCATTTGTTTAGAAACACACCACACACACACACACACACACACACACACACACACACACACACTCACCAGACTCTTCCATCTGTCAAAGGGCCTCAGTTCCACAATCTTCTGGGCCTTTTTAACAGAGCACCCCGCAATCAGCGTCAGCTCGTCGATCGATGCATCCTGGAAGAACTTCAGTATTTCCTTCTTCAGGTCTGTCATGCCACTTTCAGTGTCCAGTTCATCGTCAGAGTCCTCAAACTCAGTGCTAACAGTGTCCTCTTCATCGTCATTTTCCCCCTCAGAACTGACATGTTCGTTTGAGGCACGCGCCTTCCTCTTTCTCTCTGCCGCTTGCTTCTTAGCTATACTGGTCCCACTGGCAAATCTGGACAACATCTGGGCAGTAGAGGAAGAAGAGGATGGCTTCGGGGGGGCTGAGGTAGTTGTTTTCTTGACAGAGGAGGATGAAGGTACGAAATCAGAGCATTTCTTGAGCCATGAGGACAAAGTGGAAGTGCTACTCCTTTTTTCAGGGCCATCACTGTTGTCTGAGTCTGACTCTTCTTCGCTGTCCTTTGTAGCGTCTGTATCATCTTTACTGTCCTCCTCTGATTCACTAACATTTCTGTGGTATTTAGAGTCCTTTTGACCTCTCCTACTTTTACTGTCATTGTGGCGTTTCAGCTTCCTGTGGTTCTTGCTTGTCTTGTCTTTGCTCTTTATTTTACTGGATTTCTTTTCTTCTGTATCAGGTGAGCTGTAACTGGTATTATCTGACAAGAGACAGAAAAAATGGCTTGAGCCTGAATCTGTATCAGGATCAGTTAAGAACAGCAGGTCAGTGAAAAGGAGGCCTGGGTCTGGGTACCTGGGTCTGAGAACATCTGTAGAACCTGCAGAGCATCCTCAACATTCCAGTCGTGTTCCTGCAACACCATCCGCAGCTCCTACAAGACGGACATCAGCAAGGGTCAGAACTAAAACTTGAGATCCACCATTTCAACAAAACAGCCTTGCAAAATCTACAACTTTTTTCTTTTCTTATTGTGTAGCTGTAAAACAGATGATAGACAAGTATTCCTGTTTGCTTAGGCATCATTGAACAAACAAATTACCTTGGACATGATAGATTTTTGCTTCAAAACAATTCTGTTGAATTTAGGGAAGTTAGCTTTGTCAAGTGGCTAAAATATGTTTTGCTGCTAATGCCCATCCACAGCAGTGAATTGCTTAGCTCCTGTGTTGGTCCTCCTGTCTGCTTCTCCAAAAGGCAGACTGACGTACACTGACTATGAACCTGACACAACCCCACTTTACAAAGTTAAGAAATATCCCTTTAAGTGGTGTGTGAGTCGTCATTAAGAGCTGAATGTACCTGAGTTTGTTTTTAAGCTGCAGGAATTTGGGAACTGAACTTGTATTGTCCTGTATCATGTGACATCACATACGCATATGCTTAGTCACACACACAGTGTGGTGTTATCATGTTATGTAGAGAATAAACAGTTTGAGAGGGTTGAATCAAATTGGAAAAATGTATTTAAATATGACTTCATGCGATACAGACAGGGACAAGTGTCTGTGTGTCCTCACCTCCTTGTCCTGATCAGGAAACTTTTTCTGCAGTTTTCTGACCATGGCTTCCTGCTTCTCCCAGTTTGGCTCTTTGTCGTCATCATCCTCATCATCAGAAGTCTTTTGGTTTAAACACAAGAAAGGTGATTACAAAACTGAGAGGAAACCCTTACCATTTAAATTAAAAAAACAACAACAGAGATTTGCATGAACAGTGATGGGAAAGCTAAAACAGTCAGACAGATTTACATCATCATCTTCAACAAAAGATTAATTTTAAAAGCCTTATGTGGAACGTGTCGTTTGTCTGACGTGACTCAGCCTTCATTAAGAAATCATTTGTATTTCTCTCATCAATATTTGCAAACGTTAATCTGTCTGTGTAAAAAAAAGAAAAGACATTTTTCCAACAACCTTTTGGAAATAAGGAACAACAAACTAACAGTTCTGTTTCTCTGCAGTGTATCATACAGTTGCATTTGTTGTACTTTAAATCAAAATGACAGGTTATGTGTACCTGTGATGTAACTGTTTTAAATAATGAAATTATGATTAGTAATCTTACCAGTTCTGCTGATGGCTTACTCTTCTTGCTGGGTTGAGTGTCACCACTGTCCTGAGAACTGCTGGATCCATCCTGCTTTCTCTTCCTGCCTTGGTGTGGAGCTGGGAAGACAAAACAGCTTGTGTTCTCAAAAGTAGCCAAGTGATGTTTGTGTGGCTGTGTGTTTTTACTGCAACATTTCCCCATATTTGTATTTATGTCTTACTTTTATTCATCTATCCATCAGGCTTAGCAACAACTTCTTAAAAAGTAAATTGACCAATTTTCCCCTTACTTATTTTATGTTTTGTGTGGGATGCTGATGATTTAATCTCCAACTACAAACTAAGCCATCTTAATGCTAAAACACCTCACAGAAAGGTGTTCATGTGAAACTGAGCACAGACTGTCATCATGTGTTTATGAGAAAGTAATTCATTACCTTCTTTATCCCCGAACTTTAAAAGGCATGCAGCTACAGCCCCGTCCAATGTGCTTGTGCTCCCAATGATCTGGAAATGGAACATAACAAGGTGCTTTTAACAGAAAAAATCAGGACTGTTTCCAGCTGCTTGTTACATAAATTAAATACGTTGTCATGTCAACAAATTAAACCTACAGTTGGTGTACTGTAACGTCATCAATTACAAGATACAGATCCTGCAAATTGGCTCGGGACGTCCCTGGAGTCAAACTTATGTGTTCGATACTGAGAAGTAGCAAAGCCTCTGCTCAGCTCACCTCAAGCAGCTCTGTCCTCGGCAAATGAGGAAATATCTCCAGTATTCTGTTCATTTTCTCCTCCAATTCATTGTCCTCGTCATCTGTGTGATATGCCACATTGTTCGATGACTTCCCTTTGGGACTCCTACAGAAGACAAACAACAAGTCTGTAAAAGCAATATGAATCAGCATGAATGTGAGAATGTTGTCATTTCGGTTTACACTTACTTGGACTTCCTGCTGTGTGGTGTTTTGGACTTTGCTTCAGGGAGTCCCTCATCCTCCTCCAAGTCGATTGAGATGACTTCCTCGAACACCACTCCTCGGGCATGGGACTTTGATGGGTTTTTCACGGGTTTCATCTTAGCTGGACAGCAAAATGCAAAAAACAAGTTAGCTGACGCATTCGCTGCAGTAAAAGATGCAAGATAAGGAGGATGCAACTCAAGTATACTGTCTTAGTCATCTGCAAAGTGACTTTGGTTTTGAGGTGCATTTTGATCTTCTATTGCTTCCTTCTCATATGATTATATGTCTTCATCATGACATTCAGATACTGTAGACGTTAGACTTAGACTTCCTTACGATTTTAATGCAACTGTCCATGTTGCAAGCAGAGTGACGTGAGAATAATGACCAGAAACTCACTGTGCCATGTCCCCAAACACAGGTGGGTGACAAACTGACATCTGAAATCTCATCGTAATATTGTTATATACAGAAACAGTATCTTTTTTTAATTTTAGAAACGCACTGTAACTGTAACACATGCACATAATCTCACTGCAATGATAAATATGTTGCAGTTGCACATCAGAAACTATGACAGTTTCGGCTCCATAGGAATGTACCATACTATTACTGTGGAAAATAGTCCGTCTAACCTGCAGCAAAAGCCCGCATGATGATAATAACCATGTTACTTAACTACTGCTAACGATAGCATACCTGCACATCTGGCTAACAGCACCATAAGCTAGCTAACATCTGCTAACGTTAGTTACCTGGCTTGTTCTCCTTCTCAGACTCTGGACTTTTGGACCCGCTCTCCTGCTCTTTGTTTGTCGTCGTCGCTCCCTTCTTGTCATAACGAAAGCGCTCCAAGTTGAACATGTCAACAGTCTGTCCGTGTCAGACAGCGACAGCGCTTTGTCTCTTTCAGGTCGGCTGTATTTTCTGTGTCTTGTCGCATGAAGCACAGTGTTCCTGTTAGCCAACGAGGCAACCTAGCTTAGAGGCGTCGGGTGTTAGCATAGCAGTCGGGGCAGCAGACGTGGAAAGGCGGCGATTTGAGGCAGTGTCACCGCTACGTTTCCAACCGTTACAGTTTAAAAAGGGTAAAAATGAGTAACTGAAATACTGATTTGGTATTAAACACGGTTGTTTTATCCCGGGGCCTATCAAGCTTGCCGTTTCTCGATTACAGCCGGTTTCCCGCGAACTCCAGCGGCCCTGGAGGATGCTAAGCCGGCTCCGCTCATTGGTCAGAGGCAAAGGTAGGCGGAAACTAACGGGTGAATCAAGATAGTGCACTGTAGCGTACTTCCGGTTCTGCTCAAATCTGATTTACGGCGCTCAATCATAAACTTATTTTAACAGCCTGTCACCGTCAATAGCGAAACATTCATAGCTTGTATTATCCACCTACGACTCCCGTAATTTACTTAGCGTCGTCTCATATATAAAGTGCCATGGCATTAAGGCGTTTCAGTGTGGTATACGATGGATTCCGCGAATGGGGAAAAGAATAGGAGGGGAACTCTCTTGACGGTAGAGCCAACATCGCTTATGAAACCTGTGATGTGGTGATGTAAGGGAACACATGGGGCCAAATATGCCTTATAAGCAGGGTAAGCACTGATGTAAAGTAATCACATTAATTGCAGTGACGGGGGAGCTTCTTGGAAAACAAAGTCTTGCAAGCTGCGTATTAATTTACACCGGAAGAAGTTTAACTACAGCAAAGCTATCTTAGGGAGAAATCTAATTTGGTTAACTGCAGCTACTAAGAAAATATAGTTCAAACTACTTTCAACAAAACAAACTGACAGAGTGCATGTGATACAAAAAATTACAGCAAAAAAGTTAGATGCCAGTAAAGACATGCCACTGAAATGAGTTTATTGCAAAAAGGACCCACTTTTAAAAAGATCATACATAAAGCAAAGCAACATAAAACAAAAAAGGATCACTAAAGTGCAGGAATGCCAGCTTTGGTTTTGCATACCCATCATTCCGTCACCTGCCTACATAAACAGAGTCCATGTGGGGGGTTTGCACCAAGCAGTATTACTCAGTTGGCCAAGTAACCACTAGAATAGCATGCAACAACATCTCTGAATATTTGCTAATAAATAACAATAATACATAAATAACGATAAAACAACAATACTTACAGTTACTAGTAATCGGGAGGGTCAAGAATGCAGTGGCTGCCTGGCGGATGTACTGCCTGGGCATGCCTTCATAGCGGTCAGGATGGCAGCCAAAAGGGGCGGGGCTGATCAGTAGAGAATCAATAATAAAATAAACATGAAAAATAATGTCTTTTATGGCCAAAAATTGGTTGTAGTTTCAGTAGTTACCTACACACACAAAGGCAAAAAATAATTATGATAATAAAAAATTATAACTACAATTTAACTAAGATTATAGGAAACCCCCAGAGACAGCTGTACACCACAGGAGGAAAGCAACATTAGTGGTTCAGGACACTTCACATCCTCTGATGATACAGTGCACCCACAAAAATGGGAAATCCTTTATTCCGTCCTCTGTCATCTTACTGAACAAATGACTTTATTAGATATTAGTAACTACGACTGTTTTTCATTATGTCTCTTAAAGACATGCATTAATTGTAAGCAGTTTCACCCAAACTGTTTGGCCCTTCTTAATTATTACTTATTAACTGTTTTCATCTAATGTATTTCAACCCATGGCAGAGGATTTTTTTAAGTGTAAATATGTCTGTAAAGTTTGTAAGTGTATGAAGGCTGTTAGGTTTTTAAGTGTATGTCATGCCAAAGACAGATTTCCATGTAAGTGCAAAATAAAGATATGTATTCTTCTCAAATAAACACTGATTACATGTAGGCATGGGGTGTCACTCTAGAAAATTATTCATGGGGTTGGGGGTTAACACTTAAAATAAATAAGTTTTTTTAGTATTAAAAATGTATGTTCATTTCAATAACGTGTTTTAGTCAGTTGACAACTTACTTGAAGAAGCTGGACAAAATCCAAAACATTTTTGACATTTTTGAGTGGGGTAGAATTCAAATTAATAAGTTAGAATATCTTAAATAAAATAGTTTAACCACTAAATATCAACTTTTGGATAAATATTAAGTTGGTTCAACTTAATTACATTTTTCAAGGTCAAAGCAAATCATGTCAGTTGTACTAAACTAATTGAGTTTGTCAGATTATGAAAAATTGAAAAGATTGACTCAGAGTTAGAATTACTGAAAAAGATGCATGCAAATTGTTAACATATTTTTTAAAGTTGAACCAGTGTGTTATAGTTTAGAGTGTAGTAACATCAACAATGGCTCTATTCCATTTAGGTATGAGACTAAACCATATTTAGCAAGAACACCATGGTGTGGAATACAGCCCTTACTATATTATTCATGCTGTTAGTTCCACCTGTTTAAGACACATCAGTTGTATAGAGTAAAATCTATTTACTTTTCAAATAAACTCTATTCATCAAGTTACAGACTTTCTTTTCCCTGTTGTTTTAGTCAAATCCGCCTGTGTCTGTGTTGTCCACTAGATGCCACACTCAGATGGGAAGCTGAGCATATTTTAGCAGCGAGTCAGAGACTGTCACATATTAACTGATCAAAGGGGGGCAGCAGATACACACTTTCTGAGATGGGATGGGGTGCATGATGAGGTCTGCCTCCCAGTGTTAAGAACTGTCCCTATTCTGCTGAGAACATTACAGAAAAAAACGCTAATGTGCTGGGTCTCTGTGCCCCATTGCAGGGTAGAGACTTCTTAATCTAAGCAATGATTGAGAGTTATAAAAAAGTGTCTGACGAGTAGATTGGGATACAGATGGACAGATAAGAATGGAAGTTGAGCCATAAACAATGTTGGAAAAACTCCTCTTTACCTGGAAAAGGTCTAATAAGAGCTGTTCAAAGGCTTAATCCGAAGAGTTTAAATTCGTGGCAGCAGTAGGGCTCAATTTTTTTTACACAATTTTTTTTTTTTTTAGAATGCAGGAGTTTTATTCAAAAACAGCAACCTCACACATGATCCACAAGACTGTCTTGGCTCTCCCGATGTCTGGTTTTAGGAACATAAGTCAGTAATAAAGTAATAAAGTCAAAGTTGATAAAGATTACATGTTCAATGAATACAATCGGTCACACAGGACTGTATCAGGGTTAAAATGTTTTTTTTTTTTTTTAAAGGTAACAGACTCACAATAATGTGTTACTTGCCTCAGAAGCCACTACAGCCATTGTACCTCCTTTCTTCGCCTGGTCTTGATGGTCAAAGTCAATGGCAGACACCCCCCTCCTCTGCCACACACTCACATTGACCCACAGATTGACTGCCTCGGACAATTTACTTCTTAGTCTTTTCACAATTTCACAAATAAATAAAATAAAACAAAAAATATACGTCATTTCATTTCGGGTTTGGTTGCTGTTAAAATACCAACATATAATATCAATTTGTAAAATAAAATATCAATATAATGTACAGCATATATCTCACTTTTTGAATGACGCCCTCCATGTTGTCCTCATACACTTTTCACACATACGTAAACACTTCCCCACTAATGCTTTTACACCTGTAGACTTCACTCAGATACAGTGAATATGATTAGGTTGGGTCCTCTCATCTGAACACCACAGCGCCATCCTGCCGCCTTACTGTCGCCCCAACCATCGTCATGGAGACCATGTAAGTTAATGCGTGTGTGTGTGTATGTGTGCGAGTGTGTTTGTGCGCTACCCCGGGCACAATAGGCAGACTGACACAGAGTCTGATAGGGGTCATGACCCCTCACAGCGGGAAGCTCAAACTGTGGCTCCTTGCCTTCTCCTGTCCTCCTGGTCAAGGTTTTTGTGTGTGTATGTGTCTGTGCGTGTGAGCGTCTTACATCTGCATCATGACAGACGTTTGTTTGTTGTTTTTCGGCCTTTGTTGTGTTTTGTTTTGTCAGGTTTGTGTGTCTGTTTGCTGTGTGGGTATCTATGTGAGAACGCACACACCCACACACACAGACAAGCAGGCGCACATGCAACAACACAGAAATATAAATCACAAGGCTGTCCCAGTACAGAGGCAAGTCATTAACATGCACACACACACACACACACACACACACACACACACACACACTGATAGCATCAACAAAAATAGACGAGTACTGCGGATGTTTTAATGGATGTTTTTGCTGGAGGCAATAAGTGATAGAAAAGCGGAATCATTCACACTGTGAAAGGGAAGCGGGTGATATGATGTTCTGCTGCTTTTGAAAACAAATTTTCAATTTAATATCAATAGTTACACAAAATGCATGCAGCTGCATCAACAAGAACACACACACACACATAAGCACACACCAGCACAGACAGATCCTGCTGGAGTTGAGCGTGCATGCTGCATGTGTGAGTACTTCTCACTATACATGTACTGTACATGTGTGCATGTAATATGCAAAAGAAAAACTTGCATCTGCACATCCTATCTGTGTCTAACTTTGTTACGTTCAATGCCCATGTCAAGTGCATGTGTGCGTGCATGCGTTGCATGGGTGTCTGCGTATGCATGTGTTTTTAAGGTTGACCCAACCACGGTGTCCCAGCGGACTCGTCACAAAGTCTGTCACCACCCAGTCACCATGGCGCCCAACTTGGCCGAGACCCGACGGCGGCAGGGAGCACCTTGTCACCGTGGTAACAAGTCTGGGATGTAACCGACCCCACCCCCCCCCCCCCTCTAAGAAATACACAGAGAGACATACACACACCACCCCATATGAAGGCTCTCTCTGAGGGCAGAAGACATTTCATGTTAAAAATAATTGCAGCCATTGACTCTGACTGATATGGCGTTGAGGTGAGAGACAGACAAAGAAATGTCTCGACTCTTGTATATTTCCCCTTTTCCTCATAATGATTGAACAATCCCAGAAAATGATCAGTGGCATACACAAGACACCGAAATCCAAAAGTTCTTTTTGCTTTTCAGTATAGCACCATGGAGAGACAACACAGAGGGGACATCATAGAGATAACATGAAGTCTGAACATTAAAAGCTCCACATACATACAGTACCAGCATGCATTGCTGGACAACATTGAGAAATGTCAAACTCAGAAGCCACAGTGCCCGTGTTGTCAGAGCGCTATGCTGCTTTTAAGATCAGCTGGCCTGTCAAAGAGTCTCTGCATGTTTGTCATGGTGCTGCAACAAGTTACTGAACCTGCACAGAGACCAAAAAGAATTTGGCTGACACAATAATGAAGCACATTATTACTAGTTGATCCGCAGTGTGCCACCCACTGTTGCTCATGTTTTGATCCAGTAGACTGAAGTAGGGAATGATACTATGTCACCGTTAAGTCAGGACCACTTTAGTCAAAGAAAACTTTATTTCCATTTGCCGTGTTATATTTGGCAGTATGGCTCTGTTCTGGGGCCTCTCTGCCTTTCCTAGGCCTACACAGAAAGCCTATGATGAAGAGAGCATACCTCCCTGCCCTTCCATGTGCAATCAAGGACAGCCTGAGGCAGAGAGAGTGAGCCACCCTGCCCTTCCATGCGCCTACATGGAACTCCTAAGGCAGGGAGAGCAGCAGCAATGACAAACAGAAATGACACTAATAAGTCAGATGCAGCATGAAAAGGAGGAGCTGGGGTGGAGGTAGGTTGCAAAGCAGCTTGCAGAGGAAGCAGCATCAGTAATAGCCAGAGTAGTTTAAATAGGGCGCCCTGAGTGAGATTCGCCAATTGGTTGCATAGAAAGGAATCATGTGATCTATCAGCTGACTCCCTTCCATCAATCACCTGCTCCATCTGTTGATTAAAAAAGAAGCATTGTATACATAAATATAAATATAGATGTAAGTTTTTACAGATGTGCCGAGTCTTTGTTTTGCTGTGAAAAGGTGTCACCATTGCAATCCATTGTAACCTGACAAAGCCAAGCTGACCACACTGTTCTCTGATGAGGTAAACCACCAACACTCACCATCCATCCCTAAAGTAGGCTATACAAGCGTAGGTGTTTGATATTGATAGATAACAGAGCTTTTTGTTTAAGTATCACTGAAACCACTTGTCTTACCACACCACTTTAAATTTTGGCAAATATTATCACAACAGATCATAACTCAAGCCTAATGTATACTTCATTATAGTTTATACTTTACTTACATGTCACTGACTTTGCTGTACACTAGCTAAGTAGACAAAACTTCCCAGACTTGTGCATGATCAACCAATATACATGATTTCAAGAAAGTCTCAAATCTCTGCAGTCAAGTCCCAATTCAAGTCCCAAGTCAAGACTGACAAGTCCAAGTCTAGTTCCAAGTCCCAAACTTTGTGTTTTGAGTCCTAAAAAAGTCTTGATGCACTCTTCACCAAATATAATGCCATTTTAACATCAGATTGATAATCTATTAAACTAACAAAAACCATGAATGCTTTTAAATATTTATATTTATTTGCTAAAACAAGTTTTTTGGAAGTAGTTCCTTGTGCCCAAACAAAATGATCTTTGGTATCATTTTTTCCAACTGGTTCTCAGAAAGGTAAAATTAGTTCTTCATTGTCTTCTCCTGTCAGATCGGTTCCAACAAAGTGGATCTGGGGAATTAAGTGTCTGTTTGATGAGAGAAAATGGCATTAATGTGAGTTGATTGAGGAAATGAAGGGAAACGAGTTGATTTGTGGTTAAAGTCTAGGTAGAGTTGCAGGTCTTTTTTATTTTGACAAGTCATGTTTAAAGTCATCAAATCTGTGATACCAGTCTGACTTGAGTCTCTAAGGGTGCTTTCACACCTGCCCTGTTTGGTTCAGTTCAATCGAACTCAAGTTCATTTGCCCCCTAAGTGTGGTTCATTTGGGCAGGTGTGAACACAGCCATCGCACTGAGGTTTGCACCAAAACAACCGGACCAAGACGTTCTTGAAGAGGTGGTCTCAGCCCGGTTACAAACAAACTCTGGTGCGGTTCATTTGTGGTGAGAACGTGTTCCAACTTCGATCTGAACCAACTGCAGTCACATGACACATTGTTTGGGTTAAACATGAGCATGTTACAGTCCTGGAGGATTATTAATGTGCACCTCCTCCTGTACTGCCTTAATATGCACATTCAGCACATCCAATGCATCAAAACATTGTTTTCTAGTTGGAGCCGCGCCTCGTTTTCAAACTGTATGGTTTGACTAAAATGAACAATGACAGCAATATAGTCCACGATGACCAGCGCTAAAATCAGCCTGCGTAGTTGTCCCTCCATTGTGACATTAGAAAGTGTCACATTTATCTTGCAAGTGTACTCTTCTTCAACGTTTTGTTTACGTCCTGGAATTTTCCCACATGGAAATTCTGACCAATCAAGAGCAGCTTTATTGCAAAACACATTTTATCTGATCCACTTGTAAATGCTGCCGTGAGAACACGAACCAACTCTAGGCAATTATGCAACTTTGTAACAAAATTAGTCCCTGATTCAGACCAAAGCAAGACAACTCTAGGTCTGAAAGCACCCCAAGTCATGTGACTCGAGTCCAACAGAGAGCTTTGAGCATGCAGCAATGTCCTGTACATATCCTACAGTAGTTGATGAGCAGCACAATTCTTGCTGGATTTTTACACTTTCATGTTGATATCATAAAACACTTTCAGATCCTCCTCGATATCTGCAGATAACTTATCAAACACTCATTTGACTTCTTTTGTTCTGCTTTTGTTTAGTCATCACTCATGTAACCTCTCTCTGTCTCTGCAGGCAAACAGCGACAGCAGCAGGGGAGAATTCCCATGTTGCTGGAGGTGATGCTGCGGAGCAGTCGAGACAACCCACCAATCACAGAGAGACAATGACTGATCCTCCTGGCTGCCTTACAGAACATCAGTCAAACTGAGCTTTGTTAGCGCAGCATTCCTCTGCATTGTCCTCCTGTTTGCACTCCTTAATCAAACAATGTTAATTTCATCTATATCATAAATTTCTGTCGTGCATTCATATTCTGAAGCTGTGCATTGCTCATTTGTTTAATCATGATAGCATCCTTAGCCCTGATTGTGGATTATTGTTATTATTTACAATCACGGTTGAAAAGTACAAAAAAGAAGAAGTTTGTACTGGCCTTTAGCGCAGGATAAATAAAAGGTTGCCCTTTGTTATTCACTCTTTTGGATGACAGCGGAGATCAGTGGCTGCAGTCAACTTTGTCGGGTCTGTCACATTATCACAGTGTTTTAATTAAACAGAAGGAGACGTGCAGAAAGACAGGGGGACAATGACTGATCCCCAGGCTGCCTTACAGAACGCTGTTCAGACAGAGCTTTGTTGGCGCTGCATGCCTTTGCATTGTCCTCCTGTCTGTTTGTCAATTGTCAAATGCCACTGAATCAAATGATCCCAATTATGTCTCTGTCATTTAGACTTTTAAAATTGAGAGCCATGATTCATTATTCTATTTTTCCAGTTGAGATTGGCCTTGAGATGTAGATACACATGCCTTTTCTGACAAACATGAAGTCAATGGCAACTTTTTCACTAGTGGACTGTGACAAAGTTCCAAAGTCAAATTTAAAGCATGGGTATAATGGCAAACATACCACAAGATTAGGATTTGATCTAACATGGCCTTACAGTAGGCTACACCAATGCCTGCAGTTACTCACCAATGGCAAGTTATTACAATTTTACTGAAATAGACTGAACTTTGTTGACTTCGGCTGACTTCTTATTCTCCTTCTACACCAAAAGAGGGCTGCAACTAAGAGTTATTTTGACTGTCAATTGATCAGTCGATGATTTCCTCTCTTCGTAAACTGGTTGTCAGAAAATGGTGAAAATGTTTCAATCAGTGTTTCCCAAAGCCCAAGATGATGTCCTCAAATGTCTTGTTTTGTCCACAACCCAAAGATGTTCAGTTTACTGTCATAGAGGAGTAAAGAAACCAAAAAATATTCACATTTAAGAAGCTGGAATCAGAGAATTTTGACTTTTTTCCCCTTAAAAAATTACTTAAACCACCGATGGCAGATAATTCGACAATTAGCAACTAATCAGCTAATTTTTGCAGCTCTACATCAAAAGCTGCTCCATTTAGGATTCCACTGGACAAAATTATTTGCAGTCGCAGTGAGTATAAATTATATTTGCTTGCATTATCATATTTGATAGCAGTTTATGAGACTTCACAATCACGTTCTCATTATAAACATCTTCCATCTTCTTCTGCCTTTTATTGTGTCTATATGACGCTTGTGTTGTGTATGTGCTGTTGTTAATGCTCATTGATCTTCTTTTATGCTTAATTGTGCAAATCAATTTCTCCTTAAGGCAATAAAGGTTTCATTCATTCATATATTCCAATCTAGTATTAATGCAGATGCAGAAAAAAACATACATCTACGAGGTGTAGCAAACTCTTAAAGTCATTTACAAAGTTTGCATAACTAAAGAGAAGAAGGGCGAGACAGGAAGAGAATGAAAAACTCGTTAAGCTTTTCTTTTAGCCGGCAGACGAGCTGAGACAACTGTGACTGTGTGTATGTGTGTGTGTTTCCCGGTGTCTCTATTCTGTTGGCTGGCAGGGAGGTTGAGACGACTGAGATGGGAATGTCAGCACAGGATCAGCAACCCTGCTGGTGGACACCAGTTGGGGGTCCGTCTCCTCTGGGACGCCTCTGCATCTAAATGTGTGTGTTTGATAAGGCGTGTGAATGAGCGTGTGAGTGTGTGTGTTTTGACTTATGTGTGTACATCATAAATATGTGCATGAATGTTAGGGGCCAGTGTCTGGGCCTTTTTTAGGGGGGAAGGGAGGTTAGCGCGGTGACAGCCTCAGCTGTGTTGAATTGTGGGAGAAAAAGAGCTGACGCGACGGGAGTTGATGTCTGACATGACCCCTCTCAGCGGGCGCACCACGGGGAGCTGGGAGCTGCCGCTGACTGAGTGTGTTTGTGTGTGTGTGTGTGTGTGTGTAAGTGGGAAAGTGAAAGAGAGAGATGGAGTTTGAAAGTGAGCAACAACAAAAGTTAACGAGGAATCTTGACAGCATAAAACTGAACTTTAATTCCACATTTTCCTGATTTCTCCGACACCCACAGCAGAGTCACTCTCCCTGTGAAACAACACCTTGATGGACGTGATACTGAAATTCTGCTGCGTAACCCAATCTTCGCTGGTCCTTCACCTCCTCCACTTTCCATTTTCTCTCCTTCCATATCATATACCTCTTCTTGACCTTCTCACTCTTTGTTGGTGTCCCTGTGCTCCCTCCTTCCCTCTTTCTCTCCTCCTCGGTCTCTCCTGAAGTTGCATTCAGGTTTGGTAAAGTGATCTACAGGGCGCTATGCTGCTGCTCGTTGGCCTCACCACTCCTCCTCCCTCACCCCATTTTGCACTTTACAGTTTCTTGTCTCATCTCCGTCTGCATCATCCCTCTATTCTTTCATTGCTCGTTCTCTTACACGACAATCCAACATGCACACACACAAACACACACCTACGTCCTTTTCTATTCACCATCTCTCCACTGCTTTGCTATCAGTCTCTGATAAGTGCCCACAAAGCCCCCACTGTCTAGTGTGACCCTCTATTCTTCCCCCATCCCCTCTCTTTCTCTCCTTCTCTCTCCGTCCTGGAGCAGCCAAGCGTGAGGTAAAGAGGAGGGGCCGTTTATCTTGTGCACACACCCCAACTTGTTTTACCTTCACCCCCCCTCTCTTTCTCCCCATCATACTTTTTGTCTCCACTCGATTTACGCTCGGGTCACATCTTCTTACTTTTTTCAACTTTCTGTCGTTCGCTACGTCTTTCCCTTTCTCTCCTTCGTCTAACTTCCCTCCACTCGCAGGGAGACTTTGCACCTCGTGCAGATCTGAAAGGTTAGCCAGCCCTTTGCACTGTATCCTCATGCACTCTCCTCTCATTCCTTCTCTTTCTTCCCAATGTCACCTATACCTGCCTCTAACATAAAAAGAACACAACAGTTCTTACTTTCAGGTGATTATAAACTAATAAAAACATTATATTATACACCATTTCTACCAGTAGATGCCCCTAAATCCCACACACTGGACTTTAATTAAACTAAACCAAGAGTTCACACTAATCCAGTCGTTTGTGTAAATGCAACATTATATACTCTCTTGCTTTCCTTGTTTCCCCTCCTCCCTTCCAGCCCCTGTCCACTCCTGTCAATCAGCAGGTCAGTCAGTCTGTCTGCCAAGCATCACTCTGAAAGTCTGAGCAGTACTAATGGGCCTCGTTAGCCACTTAACTGCCTACCTTGTTCTCTGTGTCTCTCTTCCTCGCTCCAAGTATGAATAGAATAACCCTAATGGTGCTTGTTTGCCACTCCACTGCTCTCCCTTATCCTCCCATGGCTTTATCATTGCTGATCAGTGTACCTGGAGATAAGTCTCTGTGTGAGTGTGCAGTATCCTCTTCCTTGAGCTTTTATCAGTCCTGATCAGTGTACCCAGAGTTCTCTGTGAGGGACCCCGCCTGAGAAGGTCATGTTTTCATTCGCCCCAACCGGCTCACTGACCGATAAGACAATTTGTCAGGTGGAAATCAGAGAGGCCTTTTTCTTGGTCGTCTGGGGGAGACAGATGGAGGAAGGAGATCGAGAGGTGGAGACGGGGAAGAAGTAACATGAGGTGAAAAGAGGTATAGCATGTAGAGATAAAGGTAGATGTTTTGATCGCTGCCAAGAGGAAATATTGTTGTCTACAGTTGAGGCCATGTTTTATTTTTTGCCTTTTAAACCAAAAACACAAGACAAAAGTGTATGACATGGATTAAAGAGTGTTTCTGTCTGCTTTATTGTATGCCACTACATTTAGTATGCCTGGTCAGCTTATTCACAGCACCTACTAACGAGGTAACTAGCATTACTCCCAGGACAAAAAACGTAATGGTCATTTTTATTAATTTTCCTGTGCCATGTTGAAAGAAAACTCCACGGTGAACGAAAAATCCAAAAACGGAGTAAATTCTCACACAACTTGTATTAATCCAAGTCTCATTAATCCAGTCATATGCTCATACTTCCCAAACACATTTTTGCAAAAACCTTACTACTTCAAACACTTTCGCACATGAGTGACATGCCTGGGCAAGTGCATGCTTTTGAACTCCTCTTGTGCCCCACACTGCAACCTGGTCTCACTCCGAAGTCATCGAAATCCGACAATTGGTCAGTAACTTGCAGCGTCAGACACCAAACAAAAAAGCCTCCTTTTATGTTGGCATGATATGCTGCCGGTCGCCGTCATAGTTTGAGGGTGCTTGGCGGTCCAGGAAACACCAACTTTCACCCAGGAGAATGGCGTTTGTGTCCCATAAGATTATAAAGCCAAACCCTTCTCTTTTCTTCCTAAACCCAACCATGTGTGTTGGCTGTCGAAGGCAAAAAAGCGTCAATTCACGGTGTTTTACCGACATAGTGCGTTTATTTTGAAAGAGACAGTATGTAATCGGTAAATTTCCTGTGAAAATGGAAGTGTATTTTGAAAGAAGACAATTCATGCAACAGTCAGAACTTGACACGGCATCCCAGAACGTCAACAACCTTTCCCGTTGTATCTGGACGTAGAAAGTCCATTACCAAACGTCAGAGTGAGAATGCCTTGCTTCCACATATGAGTAACATGTGTGGGCAAGCACATGCATTTTAACTCTTCTTGTGCCATCCACTGAGCAGAGCTCAAACGCACGTGCTTGCTCAGGCGCACTACTCGTCCACGCTTGAGACTGTTGAAACAGTAAGATTTTAGCGAAAATGCATGTGTGTGGGAAGTAATGAGCATTCAATTGGACAGATGAGACTTGGATTACTGTACAAATTGTGTGAGAGTTTGTAAATGGATGTTATGATATAGTGTCCTGTTGTTAAACATGGCCCCCTTTTACTTCAATTCATCAAGAGTTTTCTCTGTTTTTGGATTTTTTGTTCACTGTGGAGGCTTGCAAGAAAACTTTTTTTTTTTCACAAATTCAGCATAATACAGGGTACGTAACTGATATACAAATGATGATTTTCTGGGTGAAGTATTACTTTAAATTGTAAAAAAAAAAACACTCTTCAGACTGACAGATCCACTGTGGGAGCTCACTGCCTCAGAAACTACCAGCAAAGCAAAATCAAAGTTGCACTCTTGCAGTGCAAACAGCAACATAAATGAAAGCTGCCCAGAAAGCTTTTAGCTTTGCTCAATTTCACCTCCACTTTGCTGCCTGCCATTTTTAATCTGTATTGTAAACATGGCAGCAAAAATTTTACACAACTTGTAATTAAATTGCAGACTTGGGTCCAGCAATTAGCCTGTGATGAAAGTCTGGTGTGTCAAACAGTTTCAATGCACGATTATTACCCCACGTTAAACACAATGTTTATGTGTGAAAGTGGTTGTACTCACCAAAGAATTGAAGATGTGAACTTTCTTCAGGACAGGAGCAATATTTCACTCTGATTAGGATCTCCTCCGGCCCATTGTCCCCTCTGCAGAATTGTGCTTGCTGCAGGAGGAAATACTGTAATTTCTGCCACCGACATCTCCCCACGCTTATTCCCACCTTGATTAGTGCTACACAGGTCAGATGAGGTTGTCTTAAATGTTTTAACATACAGGAGAACAGGCATATCTTGCAACAACAAATCACGACATTATCCCTTGTGCCTCCTGATGTTTTTGAAAAAAGTGGTACTTTTCAAGAGGTTACTTTTGGACCTTCTCATCAGTATTCACCCCCTCTCCCTCAGGCTTCCCACCCTGGCCCACACTAATCTAATCAACTCCTCTGCAGACTCACACAAAGCCTCCAATAGTCCAGCCACGGCCCCTTAATCGACGTGTTATTGCCCACAATCACATTTACAGCACAGAGGCAAATCTGCACAGATGTGATTGTATCGGCTGCTAATCCAATAACGCCCCGCTCACTTCTCTTTTACTCGGCATCTTTCATCTTCAAAAACAAGGTGACAGTGTTTTAATTTTCATTCTCGGGTTACTCTCCATCAATTCGGCTCACAGTGTGTGGTGGAGTTTATAGAGCGAGACACATGTAGGTGCTGGTTATTGTGCAAGCTTTTATTTCTCTCCTGTGGGAAAATGAAGAGCAGGGTTTGTGGTTTAGATGTGATTAAAATAGGAGCTTTCTGTTATTGTTTATTCACAGAGGCAGAGTCTATTGGATCATACTGGTAAGATTTGTCCGAGCCTGGCGGTTTGGTGCTGATTATTTGGCTTTGATAATTGATGTCGGTCAGTGGGGTCAGCGTACAAGAAATGTTTTTCACAAGGCAAAGAACCCAGTACTCTGTTGTGGTGGGAAAGATAAACGGCCTTTGTACACTGGGGAGGGAAACAGGGCAACAACCGCAGTGAGGTGAGGGATAATAAAACTATTTTGAAGGAAGCTATAGAAAATCAAAGCATAAAACTGATCATTTCCATTGACAAAAGAAAATCTCTATAGACAATGTTAACAAGGCACAGCGCGAACGGAGAAAACATCTTAAAAGGTCTTTTTGATATGTGATCTTCAACACTTGCTTGTTTTCATCTTTCATTAACAGTGTTGGCCAGTAAATAATATTACTTTTCCAAGTAACAAGTAGTGTAACAAATACTATTAAAATGTTTGTTTTGTTATTACAGTTAGCCCCAAAACAAATAATGTTACAACGTTACTTTGGTTGTCAGCTCACATCCCAGCTACATCAGCTGATCTCAAGCAGTCCAACCAACTGATGGAGCAGCTGATTAATAGAAGGGAGTCAGCTGATAGATCACATGATTCCATTCTATGCAACCAATTGGTGAAATCTCATTCAGGGTGTCCTATTTAAACTGCTCTAGTCTGCCTACTGTTGCTGCTTCCTCTGCAAACTGCTTTGTAACCTGCATCCATCCCAGCTCCTCCTTTTCATGCTGTGTCTGACTTATCAATGTCATTTTTGTTTGTCATTGATGCTGCTCTGTTCTGTTCCCGGGGGGTCTTTGCTACTGCTCTCCCTGCCTTAGGCTTTCCATTTAGGTGCATGGAAGGGCAGGGAGGTTTGCTCTCTCTGCCTCAGGCTTTCCTCATTTGCGTGTGAAAGGACAGAGAGGTTTGCTCTCTCCGCCCTAGGCTTTCCACATAGGCACGCAGAAGGGCATAGTGATGGCTCTCTCCACCTTAGGCTTTCCACATTGGCGCATGTGTCTGACTTATCAATGTCATTTCTGTTTGTCATTGATGTTGCTCTGTTCTGTTCCCAGGGGATCTTTGCTGCTGCTCTCCCTGCCTTAGGCTTTCCATGTAGGCGCATGGAAGGGCAGGGAGGTTTGCTCTCTCCGCCCTAGGCTTTCCTTGTTTGCACATGGAAGGGCAGAGAGGTGTGCTCTCTCCGCCTTAGGCTTTCCACATAGGCACGCAGAAGGTCAGAGCAATGTGCTCTCTCCACCTTAGGCTTTCCACATAGGCGTATGGAACAAGCTTTTTGCGTAGGCCCGAGGAAAGGCAGAGAGGCCCCGGGACAGAGTCATACCGCCAAATATAATACTGCAGATGGAAATAAAGTTTTCTTTGACTAAAGTGTTTCTGACTGAACTGGATTTTAATCATAGACAGCAGGCTACAAGTGACAAAGAGCCAATGAAGCTTGTCGCTGGATAAAATGTTGCCTGTGTTCACGACTGACTCTCTGTCATTCAGACAGTTTCTTGGGAAATACCAGTCACAGGTGACAGAAGACCACCCAGGTAAAAAAGAAAAGAAAAATAGCAAGTGATCTAGCCTTAGTTGCCCTTACCCAGGCATTCACACAGTGGCATGTGAAGCCTGGATTTGAGGAAAAATAAGGCAATAACCAATTTTGTGGGGTGCAACAGAAAAGTTATATAACGAGTAGTAACAACTTACTGTTGGCAGGAAGTAATGAGGTAAATATATTACTTTTGAAAAGAGGAACAAGTAATTAATAATAAATTACATTTTTTGAATTCAACCCTTTTTGTCAACACCCTCAATCTAATTTGTTAAATTCATTGAATCAAACCTGTATGTCGGAAAGACACCCACACTGACAAGAGACAAACACACAGGCTGACTTAACCAGCCAGTGAAACATGGCAGCGTGTTACACCATCTTTTTGTCTGCCCCAGGCCTCCAATGCTCCAACAGAAAGGATCCTACTCAGGGGTGTCCATTGTGCTGCCTGCAGGATTACTTGATCTCCCAGGGGTCCTGCCTCCCTCTGTCTCCACTTGTCACAGTGTCCCACACACACACACACACGGACACACAGAGGCATAATTATGAGCACATTTTAACAATATATAAGTAAAATAAAATGCATTCTTTCTCTATAAAAAATATATATCAGACATAAAGCTCTGCAAATATGGGCACAAATCTCTCTATTTGTAATCAAGTACACCAAATACAGTCTGTTCATTAAAGGTAAACTATGCAGAATTGTCGGTTACTGTTGCGAAATCAACGCCAACCCCAGATTTACTCCTGTTTGTATTCTTGCAATCTGGAACCTGGTAGCTCACCTGAGCGCACATAAATGTCCTGAACAGCGAAAATATGAAGAAAATAGCAAAATATAGACAGAGGGCAGAGTCTCTGCAGATAAATACACCGCCACATACATCTGGCGGGTCGTAAGGGATGATTGAGAGGGATTACTTGTTTGTTTTTGGACAAATCCTGCACAGTATGTCTTTAGAGAGCTGCTAGAAATAATCGCTCAGTGCCAGATATTTTACCTATCAAGTTAGGTAACACTATGGATTACTGTTTTAGACCACAAAGGGTGTGTGCACAAATACTCACAAACATAAACGCAAGTAAGCCTGGTCAGCAAAGTGGTTAGTCAGGTGGCCGATGGACCATCCTTCGAGGGACATGGGTGGACCTCTTTACTCTCTAGGGGAAGAATGTGTGCGTTCGTGACCCAACCCCGGGTCTCCAGGTCAGAGTTCCTGACACACACTCACACCCAGCGGGGCGACGAAATAATTAACTCCGACTATGATTGACAGACAGTTCATCACACTGACACACACACACACACACAAACTGGGGGCATTACTTTCCCATAATCAGCAGCCTAGACAAGAGAGATGACCTGTGTATTTCTTTGTGTTCCTTCATAATAAAGAAAAGGATTTCAAAGATGGTAAACGAATGACTGTAAAATAATTCTAATGACAACATTGTCATAATGAGATAAATATCAAACAGCATGTAATGCTTTGTGCAAAACTTATTTTTTTCTTATAATGCTTTCTTAACATAACAGAGTGTCACAGACATCCACATAATTCAACAATACATGCACAGTTTAGGCATATGACTATGAGTAATCACTTCTATTTTTGGCCTTTGTACGTTAATCTCCAAAGTTCTCATGTTACATAGAAAGCAATGGCATGACTCAAACCCTCCTCATGACCCTGTTATACAAATGTCACATGTAGTCACTGACTCATGGGTATTCATTTTCAGCCTACTCATACTTGTGACATTTTCTTGTCAAACTGTCACATTTGATTTCTGTGAAGTTCCTGCTAAATTCTGTGTGATACACCTCTAGAAAAGTTTACCAAAGACTACTCTGATTGCATCTATTTGTCATTCAACATTTCACGGGAGTATCACCCATTGCATTCAGATTATTTCAAGAAAAATGACATTGTTTAAAATCTGAAGAAGTGGGTAAAGAGCAATGAAAGTGGCTTAAAAGAGAAAAAAAGAGAGAGGAAAAGAGAGGGGGTATCTTGTTCTTGGAGGTACTGTAACACAGACAGCTCTGTTTCAGATAGCATGTTCACCTTTGAAGGGTGCACTTAAAAGTGTGGGTGTGTGTGGGGTGGAGAGGAGGCAGTAAAAGCGGGTCTGAGTGGGTGGATAGGGGGGTAACCTGCGGATTGAAATGGTGTGCCTCCCCCTGCCCGCCCTCCATCTCCTTGATTCTGAGAGGCCGTTTTTCTCTACGGCCACAAAGGGAGAGGGCTCGGATTGCGCCGGCGCATTCACCGGCCCACTTTGTTTTCAAATGGTTTTGTTTAGTTGTGACACTGTAGACACCCAACACCTCCCAAGAATCCGAACTCTTCTGTGGGGGAGTACAGAGGGCAGGTGGGTGGTGTGCAGGCGTGAGGGGGTGAAGAGGTAGCGGAGGGGTGTACAAAGGGACCAGAGCGGAGGAAATTTTGGGGGGTTGGAATTTGTTTTACATGAATCTCGATTTCCTTCAAGGTTTTCTGTCCTGACTCTCAAAATCATGTGTTTAATCTTTTGCCACCCCTTCCTGCTCTGGCCCCTCGGCCCCACCCTGTTCCATACAGCTCACTCCCCTGCCCTATCCTTCAGCGGTCCCTTGTGCCCCAAGGCATTCACGCTGTTTAATCTTTTCCACCTCTTGAGTGTTTAAGCAGCTTAACACAGCAGGATCTGCACTGCTCAGCCTGGAGTACAGACTGATGCTCAACAGCTAATACGGGACTAATGCTAGGCTTAGCCCTCACTTTTACATGACACTCTTTGCCAGTCTATTCATGTGTGTGACGACCTACATGCATAAGCAGCATGTGCATAAGTGATACAAATACACACTCCGACACACATGGGTGCACCATCACATTCTAAACCCTTCTACTCCAAGAAAAACAGCTGTCTTCTCAACTGTACCCAAATTGATAAATGACTTCATCAGCTGCTTTCAAAGGGCATCTATTCCAGGAAGGCGGTTTTTCCTTTTTTAAATCATGTTTTGGGCATTTTATGCTGCTAGATAGGCACAGTGCAGACATGACAGCAGACAAGGGAGCAAGAGATACAACCGAGAGGCTCTGGGGACACCCCCTGATGGTTTAGTCAGTGTCAGGCTGTAGGTGAGCATCTGCAGTGTGTCACACCCCATTGGCACATGTCTGCCCATGTTGTTGAATGAAATCCCTCTGACTGGCAGTTCAGCTCACTGCACGAGAAGAGAAACTGAAGTGAGGAAAGTAAACAAACTACTAAAGTCAAGAGGAAGTGAGATCGTAACTGACTTGTTGTAATAATTTTTTTTTTTGTCACCATTAGGTTATGATGATAATGTGCTAGCTGGCTAACTAGCGTCTTGAATCTGTCTTGTGAGCCCAGTCTCAGTTGTCAAAATCTGGCACTTGGGCAGTGACTTGCGCCGTCAGAAACCAACTAAAAAAGGCGTCCTTTAATGTCGGCATGATACACAGCCGGTTGTCGTTATAGTTTAACGGTGCCCGGCGACAACAAGGGGAAACGTGGTGGAACAAGGATGAAAGTAAAGGCTGCGAATGTCCGAGCGGGGCGGGCTAGAGGGGTGGTGGATGGGTCCAACAAACACTGACTTTCACCCGAGACTTCTCACATGCTAGTTTGCTGTTGGTCTTTGTGGTGTGTTCAGAGCAACTTTTTGACCAGGACACAGGCGACATTAGGCAATACAACAGTGGGCCTTTATCGCTGCTAGTTCTTTGATGTTGGGTGGGTGTGTCTGAGCCTTTAGGGCACTACAGGAGGACTATGTAATTCTAACAACCAAAGGGAGGAATAAATGCATTCAGTAAAGTTATTCTAATATGTGTAAGTCTTTTTTTATATCCTCTTTAGATTTTTAAATCCTGAAAAAAAAGCTGAAAAATTATTTATTTTCCCAGATGATATAAAATGAGATCATCATTTATTGTGCCTGCAGTTTGCACTTTATTTCATTCAATCCTAACTGTACTTTGACTTTGAAATAAAAATTTCTTATTATTTTTTTAAGGCACTATTCAGGATTGTTGTTGTTCCTACTCAGCATTTTGAATTTGGGAAAAACAGTCTATTTTAATGCAAGGGTTGTGATGATATATATATATATTCAATTATCTGCTTATTATTTTAATTCCATATGTAGCGACACACAGGGGCAGCCTTTGTAAATGCTTCTTGACATGCTTGACGAGGCAGCAGTACCTGAGCTCACAGGGGCCATGGAGTCAATTGCTACACATAGCCAGTGCATTGAAGGGCAGGGGTGCGTGCCGTACCGGGCTGGGGGTGGCACACACACACACACACACACACACACACACACACACACACACACGATCCAATCCACAACCACATCCCAAAGGACGTATGGTGCAGTGGCGGGCTGCAAACCGGACCTCACCAAACACCATCCGGCCAGGGGCAGCTGAGTTCACCTGCTTTGCTATTCACTCTATGAGAGGAAAGAAGTGTGCATGTGTGTTGTGTGTGTGTGTGTGTGTGTGTGAGTTTGAGTGTGTGCAATGGGGGGGAGTAAGTGAGAATGAAAGGCAGCAAGAAGGGAAAAGAACTAAAAAGATAGAGAGAGTGTGTGTCTGGGAGAAAAAGAATGGATAAAGAGACACGGAAAGAGAGTAAGGGAAAGACTATCTGCTGCATTAACCTTCCCCTCCACAGTGCCAGTATAGAGTCTTTTCTGCACTCCTCTTTCAGCAGGGAGGACCCAGGGGATGGTAACGCTAAGCCCCACTCCATTCTTCCACCAGAAACTTTGATTTCCTATTAGGTTCCTCCTGATGGGGACTGATGGGGAGAGGAGGGGAGGAGAAGAAGGCAGGGAAGGACGGACACTGAGGTGGAGGGTGGAGGAGAGAAAAAAAAGGGAGAAGTGGCCAAAAGCAGAACAAAAAAAGGAGGAGAAGAGTAGAAGAGGGCGGCAAAAACAGACACAGATGCAACAAGTGCACAGAGGAGGAAGAGGTAGAGGAGGAAGGGAGGGCTGGCCACACATCACATGCAGCATGTCCGCTGTGGGACACTGGCTGTCCCTGTCCTGGGTACTGAGGGCATTGTTTACGCTCAGCCCATTTAGCACTGACCTTTCCTAGCTGGCCGACACACAGACTGAGAGGTAAAAAGACACACTGAGGAGCAGACAGGTTGGTATGCAGAAAGACAGGTGAGAGACATTATGACAGGTTAGTAGGGAAGATGAGAAGGCTGGAAGAACAACAACTAAGTACACAAAACCGCAGAAAAATAGAAATGAGTGATGGAAAGCTGTGGGTGTTCTTTTGGATGCCACAGTTCTTTTTATATCTGAACTAAAGCTGGATTTATACTTGTGCATCAGCTCTATGCAGCGCCTATGCCGTAGCCTACGCATGTGGACTACGCTGTTGTGAGAATTTATACTTGTGTGGTGGTGTGTCTGTGTCACTTTGCATTTACACCTCCCAAAACACTAGTTGGCGTCTGGGTTTCTGTAAAGTGCTATCAAGTACACAAATTGGCCTCACTATAACTCATTTCTCTTTTGCTGGACACATTTTCCCCACAAATACAACATGCTAATGTTTTTAGCACAAGCTTATGGCATTTTACATTGTATAAGTTAGCCTAGTGGCTAGCGGACTTTTTCTCTACTCAAATGAAGCCAGGGACAACAGCAACATTTAATAAAGATAAGGTGGCAAATTCAGTACCATTACAACTCACGAGGCTCACCAACAAAACAACTGTGTTATACTAAACACGCTTTCCAAACAAATATAACATGCTAACATTATTAGCACAAGCCTATGGCATTTTACATTGTATAAATTAGCCTGGTGAAAAGTGGAGATTTCCTCTACTCATATGAAGCCAGGATAAATCACACGCAAGACATATTTTTGTGGAAGCTTTATTGTCTTCACAATTTATTGTTTATAATCTGTGAAATTAAAGTAAATTAAAGTTTAACTTCCACTAAGGGAAATGGTTTCAGCTTACAGAAATAGACAGAAGGCCTGCGTCACGGTGACGTGCAGTTACTTTTCTGGGGAAGTGCACGTCAGGCTATGGAATAGTATACAGCGTATGCTCTGCGTTGGTGGTAGGTGTGGTGGCGATTTGACCCAGAAGTACAAATCCTGCTAAACAGCCACCTGATCTGAGTTAAAGGATAAGGCTGAAGATATTCTACATTCCTTCATTGTGAGAAAAAAACAAACATGAGATGACAAATACCAGTGTGTCAGTAAATGTCATAATACTTTAAATGTTCTATACTGTCTGTGGCTCTCAGCCCCGCGCCAATTTGTTTCTAAATCTTTAAAAATTGGTCAGAAATATATAGTTTTGCTTTTAAAAGGCTAAATGATTTCCTAAAAAAAACTGGGCAAACAATTTTGCTAACAAATAATAATAACAAAAGATTAACAATAAAAGAATACGGTATGAGCCAATTGTGTCTTTTTCTTCTTATTATTTTATTTGTACTACACACTGACGGCTTTTGCATTTCCTACTCTAATGCTCTCCATTTACACTCCACTCCACCATACCCATCAATGCTCTAGCATGTTCTGACTGTGAGGATCACTCACTGATGAACACTAAGGTGAACTGCACTACCAGGACTACAGATGGTACCCCTTTGGGCACTGTGGTGAACATTATCTAAATACAGTGGCCATTTTCATCATAATGAAGGAACATGCCACCCAGTGCAAATGACAATAAGAAAAATAATAAGAAAAATACGGACTACACAAGATGTCACATGCTTTCTCTATCATGATCCAAGTCACATGCACCTCTTCCTTGCCAGCGTTAACTCTTGCATTCAAAACTAACTTATCTTTTAACACAGAGAAGCAGAAAGGCAGATAGAAACAGAAGGTCTGTTATTGCTCATCCCATTGGAAACCTCAATAACTTATCAATCATATCATTGTAGGATTGGACAGAAGCACTGAAAAGGCCCGTATCACAGTACATGGGACACATATACTGTATGTGGCCTGTATTTTGTGTCACAGTGCATGACCTCCCATGAGGGCAATGCAGGAACAAAAACCCTTTGCTACATGAGGTGTGCAAGTTCAACCGATCTCTATTGTTGACTCACCTCCCTACAGATGTTGTGCAGTTGACCCCATTTTAAAGACGAGAACAGAGTTTTTTCTGGAAGACTGCAGGACGTATGGCTGCTTTAGGTGGACACGTGGCACTTCAGTAAACTTTCTTGGGAGAGGAAGATTCAGAGATTCAGAGTAAATTTTCAAAACCATCAGAAAAGTAGCAAATTATGAATACAGCAAATTCTGCAGGCAACAAATTCAGAAAAATATTAATTATGTTCTATCTATATCTATCAAAACCACAACAGCAGCTTGCTTATGGTCATAATTCACTTGCCAAAGCACCGTCCAAGACAGGCCCTGTCGATGAGCTGCCCTGACAACAACATTTATCTGTGTTTTTATGATAAGTAGTTCCCATGTCATGTGTGGGAAAGAGGGATGAGACAGATATTAAAGTTGTGTAGGCGAGACAGAGAGATATGGAGACAGAGACATACAGAGAAGAGACAAAGGGGAGCGGGAGCGAGGTAGTCAGAGAGAGAATGATTGATTGATGTGGTCAGTGAAGCGTCACTGATCTCCAGGGGAGCCCCCCCTTCCTTTCAATAAAGAGGATGTGGATTGGCTTTAATGATGTGAAAACAGGCAGACTATAGCACTTAATCTGGGAGGAGGAAGATAAGGACGGCCACATAAGATACAAACAAACAAGAGTCATTGAGCTCCGAAATTTCTCGCGTTTGCAATAAAACTGGATTTTCATTTCACTAGTACCTTTAATTCTAGGGTGACTTATTCTGCTTGTTTTTTTAAGCCCAAAGCCTGCATTTTGGGGGTTTGGCATTTCTTCCAAAAATCCACATTGTCACAGAAAAAAACAGCCAAATATTTATGCATTTTAATGAAGCTAAAAGAAGTACAATTTGGGAAACAGTCGCAAAATTAAGAGGAAAATAAAAATGTCTCATTAGTGAGTGTAACAGGTGGAATATGAGCCGGGTCTCACAGTCAAACGACCATTGTTTATGTGTTTGCGTTACCCTGCAGAGAGGCTTGCTAATCCGTTACAGCAGTAGGAAATGTCTGGCTATATTAGCTGTGTTATCCTGCTGGGATCTTGTGTCTCGCTGAGGGTCCTTTACTCTTAAAGATGCCCTACAGGCGTTACCAACAAACAAACAACAAATATACTGAGAAATGGGGAGAATTAAGACCATCTAAAGGAGGTTTTCACATTTAAACCTCAAAACAGCTTTGTACTTTATAGTGATGTGGTGATTTGGAAATATTATTAGATTTGTTTACAGTTAAAATTGAAATTGAAAGCAGCTCTTGATGAAAACAAACGTGAGTGAAGGTATTTCAGCTATTTTTGTGAGGGTTGAGGCTCATAGACCCACCATTACATTTCCTGTCTACTTAAACACATCTATGTTAATCCAGTTCCTTCACTGTGGGAAGTAGTGAGCTGTTGTTTTAATCTAGCAGGGGGCTTGTTGTGTCTAAATGTGCCCTGCAGCTATTGTTGTGCGTAAAGAGACCACTCAAGAAATACATGATAGCACTGCTCCTCTGTTTACTGGGTGATGACTGCCAAGGGCGTAAGTTTGGTTTCAACACTGGGGGGAGGAGGGGCAGATATGAAATGGGGGGCATGGGATCCTCAGACGGAAATTAATGAGCATCAGACACTTAATTTCCTACATTCTGGTGAATTTATATGCACCAATTTATGGTGTAAATGTCTTTAAAGCCGTTTTTTATGAACTCAGTTTACCCTCCACGTATTTAGCACAAAACAGGAGATTGTCCGTGTCGTAAGCATACTTACATACTGGAAATACTCTGTTTGGTTTAAATGAGGGATGAGGCCTGGGCAGGGCGTGCAATCTGGAGGACATGACGCAGATCACACTGCAGTCACATAACCAGTTCATGATTTGGTTGTAAACAACAGAGTCTCTTGCCATTGCTGGAATTTGTCTGACGATGTTTGCGTTACTCAGAGTAGGTCCCAAACCTTGTTACTTCTCTATATGGAGACATTGTCTTTGTCATTTTTGTGTAAATGACCCTTCCTCTTCACCCTCCAATGTTTGTTTTCTTCCGGTTTCCCATGAGCCGCCTCACAAAAACATCATCAGCTCTTACAATCATTTGCTAGGAATTCCTCTGACAATTTAACACATTCTCACTCAGACTTCGTGACACATCAACCTCTTGTCATGGACTTTTCGACGTCCAGATTTGAAGTGAATGGTACCCTGGGTGCGTTGGTTGTTGACGTTCTGGGACACCGTGTCAAGTTCTGCCTGTTACATGCATTGTCTTCTTTCAAAATACACTTCCGTTTTCACAGGAAATTTACGGATTACATACAGTCTCTTTCAAAATAAACGCACTACGTTGGTACAACGATGCAAAATGACTTTTTTTTTTTCCTCCAGCAACTAACACACGTGGTTAGGTTTAGGAAAAAAAGAACAGGCTTTGGCTTTATATTCTTACAGGACACAAACACCGCTCTCCTGGGTGAAAATCCATATTTGTTAGACCCATCCACCACCCCTCCTGCCTGATGCCACTGAGCGCTGTTCAACTATAATGGTCTATCAACAGATTTGGGCATTTGTGTTCTCAAGTACAGCTCCTCTGGGTAATGTCTAGATGAGTTCAATTTGTAGTGCATGTGTAAAAGGGGCTGAATTTTGTCAAAATAATAGTTGGCTGCAACTTTCATATTTTTTGGGGAAGGATGGTGGGGAGGAGACAAGTGCATATGTTCTAAATATTGAAGGGGAAGTGTCTCCTGCGACCCCCCTGAAATCTACTCCTCTGATGTGTGCAGTTGGGTGGGCTTTTTCTCAGGAACCAAAGTCCTTAGTTATTGGGGGCACTGATACACGAGCAACACATAAAGATAACCAGATGTCATTTCTTAGGTAACCCTAGGCAACTAAGGTAGATATTAGTTTAAGTCATACATGTCAGCCCCAACCATGAATGTACCAAAATTTTACATAACATGATATCGTCTTGCCTTAGAAACTGCAGTTCATTCAAAAATGGGTATCGGAGTATGCTTAACTTTAGAACTATAAAAGTCTTGAGACAGGTACAATGATATCCAACAGTGAACTCGCTGAACTCAGTTCCTTGGTTCTGGATAAGAAGCAAGACAGTTTAACGCATGGATATTGGCATTGTTTAAAGCTTAATGCTGTAGCATTGAGCAGGACGTTATCTGATATACCTGGCTAGTTTAAGCAGTAGGAGAAGGTGTGTGAGTACATGGCGTGTTGACAAAAAGGGAGCCCAGACGGAGCTCATTCTCTATGTGATTGTGTGCATGTGTGTGTGTGTGCGAGTTTTTGTCCCTGCAAATGCACTTGTGCCATTCTCCATCTAAACTCCTGTGTCACTCTTAGTCACCAAATCTCAATTGCTTGCTTTTCAGTGCACAGAAATGGCTTTCCACAACTCCATTGTAGTCTGCCTCCGTCCTGGATCGGTGGCTGAATGGACAGATTGAAAAGAGGGGGAGTGAAAACGATAGGACATGTAAATCTAATTGGTAAGATGGAGGAAAAGATGTGCATGTGCAGGTACGTGTGAGTGTGCATTGACAGCACTGTGTGTCTATGTGCACCTTAGAGAGGGAGACAGGCAAGGTGAGGGGGTGCGCTGTCGCTGCCTGCGCTCTGTGTGCTGTGTGTGTGCGGGACGGAGGCTGTAAGCGATACCCTTGTCTGTTCCCTACTTGCCCCACTCTGAGGCCGCTCCACCCAGGCCAGCCCGGGAGAGAGTGGGGGTCCCCTGGGAACTGGACAGGACAGGGAGGGAGAAGGGGGGGCAGCATGGAGGCCAGGCTTTCAGCCACTATGAAAAGGAGCGGAATCAAATACAAGCAAAATCTCCTTCAATATACTGTATCCCTCACCTGAGTAGGGCAGCTAGCTGAAAGGAGATCCGCGGGGGCAACTGTACAATGGGCCCAGGGAGGACAAGAGAGGAGAGGAGAGGAGAGAGATGTAGTTAATTTAACAGGTGAGTGGGGGCAAAAATAGCAAGGTTTAGTGAGAAAGAGAAAGGAGAGTCAAGAGAACCACTTTCTGCTACAAAATGTTCCTAGTGTGACCTTTGCACTGCCATGAAGACAGAATGTTGAACATCAGTCCTTATCATTTTCCTCTTCATTATACTCGTCTTCTTCCCCTGGTTTTTGTTCTTCTTGTGTTTGTCATTGTTCCTGCTAAGACTCTTCTTTTTCCTCCTCCCTATACAGGCAATGTGTGCGTTCATGCACTTTTGCAAGCAAGTGAGCAAGACTATCTCAGTTCTCAATGTCAAAGCACAGTGGCTTAACGTGAAGTTTACCAGGGCTGCCCACTGAAAGATGAGGATTCAAATCATCACTCTGAGACCTCAGTTGACTGACAGTCGAGTGGTCTGTTCTGTGGACATTTTTGTTTCAAGGCTTTCACACTGCTCTCTAGGGTAAAATCACTGCAGTATATTAAGTCATCCCATCCGCTCCATGAAGATATCTGCGACAGATACAGGCAGCTGTGGACTCAGATCCAAGATGAATTTGAAGCTCTATTTTACACAGAGATCATGTTATAGGGTCATTACGAAGTCCTGTCATTGTGCTGCCTTTGCAACATCATGCCACCCGTGTGTGATTACAGATGACATGTCGTCATCCCACAAACAGGAGAGGTGTGACAGGCGTGACGCCTCTGGTGTGACATAACATTTGCTCATACAATGGCATAACATGGCACTAACAATCATTCACTGTCAGTGCCATATGATGGCTTATCTAACCCTGTGCTTAAACAGTGAAGAACTCCCAGACATTTTCAACTGCTGTTCTTCTTCTTTGAGTTAGCTGCTTCTACTTCCCGCCAATGATGCTGCTCAGCCGTGCAGCAAATTTTTCCCAGTGGCCTCTAATGGAATTGCAGTGAAAAAAATCACCTGCAGTCTAACTGTGCGTTCACACCGAGCGCGAATTCGCACGTCGAGATTACATACAAAGTCAATGCAAAGTCGGCAAAATTGCCGCGAAATTTGCGTCCATCGCCTCATTGCTCGAGTTGAAAATATTGAACTTTTGAGGTGAATTCGCGTGACGCTGTGCCGCGAAAGCCAATCAGCGTTGAGATTCTCCCGACGTCACTGGCGTCATGACGTCTTGACGCCAGTGACGTGCACAACAATAAACTGCTACTCACCGGAGACAGATGGACAGGCACTCCGCAGCTGAAATGGAGCGCCTGTAGTTGGTGTCCTGCCGGGAGATCCTGGCGCCAACCCTCGCCAACAGGTCCTCAAACTGGGCGCCAGTCAGCCAGAAGTACCGCTGAAAGTGACTATCATCCAGACGGAGTTCCTGGAGGAGGTGGTCTGGCGCCCAAACTCACGCATTACGCGCGAGTAATTCGCTTCACTCGCGCCCGGTGTGATCGCACAGTAAAAAGCGTTTTCTACATAGACCACCGTTGTAAAAGAGACATCTGTAAAACTATTGACAGGACACCTCGAACTGCAAAATAAATCAATTATGAATCTTTCTACTCTGAATTTTTGACTCATGGTGGTTTTATATCTGTGAAATTTTCCTCAAACCAAGAAAAGTGATTTAAAAATCTGTGACGTCATCACAAAGTAAAGCTAAATGAGAACACTGCTGCACATATTCAGTGGGCTGCATACTGTGGAAGTAAACCTGGAAGCTAGAAAACTTCTTTGGTTTATGCACCAGGTGAGCAACTCCATTGGAATGAATAGGCGCCATCTTTGGGTGCAGTACGTAGATATTAATAAAAATCTATGTTTCACACCCATCCTGTCCATGGTCCCATCCTGCTGGCTGTCCCTTTTACGCAGAAGTGATTTAGTGCTGTTACTACCTCGGCTGCCAGCTTTAAGGTGAGACATCTGTGTCCCCACATTGCTGCTATCGTAACTTTTTAGAAAATCGGCAAGGTAGAATAACAGTGTGAAATTCCCACCTTGACCAGAAAGTGTAAAAAGGGGCTTGTGCGAGATGGAGACAGCTGCAAGAGAGGTTTCGAGGTAATGTTATCTTCTGCTTTTTTCTTAAAATTGGTGAATTTACAGGTTGCTTCAATGTAATACAAGATAGATTCTGGCTTTTGTTTGATATCTAGTCTCAGCAAATATATTAGACATTTCTGATGCATTGTTAGCGTAGTTAGCATGCATTAGCTCTGGGAGATAAATTGGCTTGTTTACTATATTATGTGAACTTCGCTGCCACCCTGAACATCCCTCTGAGCTTGGTTAAAGAATCTGGCAGTTCAATAAAATGTTGCTTGATAGTCTGTAATCAAATATTCATATTGAATAGCCAAATCTGATTCAAATGACAAAATCCTGAGTTGGGTGCAGCCCTAAAGTTTACCCACAGATAAACGACGCAAGACTCATAAGACGCAGTCCCTCTTAATCATCACTTATGAACCACCAGAAGTGTGTCGGTATATTTTTCTGCAGAGTTTTGTGTTGCAAATATGCAAATATAGCAAGATAAAATGTCAAATGAGAGTGAATCTAGTGTTGGCTTTCATTTTCACTTTTGTTGGCAAGCCTATTCTAATAAAATAACCAACAACACTGCATGTGCTCTAAACCTGAGACTGCTAAAAAACAACATTAGTATCAAGCAAACTTGGGTAGAATTTTAGTTTGTCATGTTGGTCATGGTCTTTCACATACTGAGGGGTCATAATGCGGAATGAGGTTCAGACATATACAAATGGGCAAGTAAAAAAACAGAATAAATAAAATTCTTCTTCCTGTTAGTTTTTCATTAATGTATGGTCAGGATGGTCACCCAGTTAAGCTAATGAACCTGACATTCATCAAAGTGACAATCAGTGACATATGGGGCATGTTCTCGTATGTACACATGTTCGTACAGTACACGTGAATCTGGAAGATTGCCAGCAGAGGTTACATGTGGTGAGAATGACCGGTGTCAAGTGATTGGGTGTGTGTGTGTGTGTGTGTGTGTAAATGGTGGGGGACACACTAGCGGATGCTCACGTGTGTTTGAGGACATACACATACACACATATAAGAACAACCTACCTCCCTGCACTCTCACCCTCTCACACACCTCTCATGTTCCAAGGTGTGAAAAAGATGGAAAAGCACCTCCAGCCAAATCACTTCCGAAGCTTCCAGAGGTTTCCTTTCATGTGTGCGGAGTTGGTCAGAGTGAAGGTCTCTTCCCCAGCTGAGGAGGGCCGGCTGCACGCTCTCGGTAACCCGAGCCTGCTGGAAGTCATACTGTGTCAAAGGGAGTAAATAGCCTTGCAGTTGAGGTGTTTCCTATTGGGAGGTATAAGCACACTACACACACTCGCACAGACAAGCAAGATGTGCACACACATCCATTGCAGCTAAGGCGTTTGCGTTGCATTTTTATGAAACAATCAAAAATAAAATTGAGAAAAAGGCACAAAGTGAATCAAAATGGAAGTTATGGAGTAAATAGGAAGGTTAGAACATCACAGAAAGATAAGAGGAATAGTTTTGGGAAGTGATTTACAAGATGAGACTGATAACACACACACACAGAATAAAATACACACACAAATTTACATGGACTAACACCACCGACTGAAAAATATATGCACACATATCAAACTTTTACATCGTCATACATGCAAATCTACCAAACACACACACACACACACACTCACACACACACACACACACACACACACACACACACACACACACACACTCACACACACAGACACACACAAACACAAACAAAGCCATGTAACTGATTCCGCAGGAGCATTGAGCACTGTGGATAATTGGTAGCACCATTGTGCTGCTCTTCAATGGGCCGGTTACCCAAGAAGCCTCATGTTCGTGTTCATGTACATTTGCTTTGAAGGTGGCGGACACAAAGAGCTGAACCCTGCCCAGAACAAAGCCCTGGGAGACCCTGCTTCACCCATAGATGTCTTTCATGGAGAGAACCGCAGAGATAAATGATCTTCTTCCTCAAAACTCTGTGTGTGCGACTGTGTCAGTATGTGTGTGTGTGTGTGTGTGTGCAGGTGGACATGCGGACATGCTTTAAGGGATGGGCTACTTGTCATCAGAGAAACCACAGGATGTATTTTGTCAAAATAGTTTAAAAGTACCGCTTTAGAAGATGTAAAGCCCTCAGCGTTGGGACCCTTTCAAAATAAAGGAAAAAAATCTCTGTGAGGCAATAACTTTTACTATTTATCACGTGGGCCATTTTAGATGATGTCAGCACATTTTTGACTTACTTTGAGGACTTACTGTCATTACTGTATTGCCTGTTGCTGCAGAGTGGTCCCAAACAAAATCATTTGGCATTCACCGCTCTGTTTCAGCAGTTCAACAAACGTAACTTTTGGATTACGTTTCATTATCTCCTTATGTTTAGCCGTTGCTTTAGTTATAACTTGTTTGCCAAATAGTCATTTCTACAGTAAATAAGTAGACATTTTATCCTGTGAGTTTAAACATTTTATCCACTTGAACGTCAAAATCAGACTGCAATACTGTTGATCCCTTTGTGTTACCACGAAAAATGGGGTCCATGTCATTGGTCCGACAGCCCATTGGTCCGACATCCCATTAGTCTGACGGTCCGTGGTGCTGAACGGCTCCCGTTGGGCGTATTTCTACCTTGATGGTGCGCCGTGACTGGCTCTGGGTCAGCTGGGAAAGGCTTGAGGCGAAGCAGGCTCACAGCTTATGTGTTTGTTACTTTCTTTTTCATTTTAACCCACACCATGATCTTTTCCTAACCCTAACCAAGTGGTTTTTGTGCCTAAACCTAACCAGACCTTAACCACAGGGCATCATGATGATTTTGGAACAAGGGGACTTCGGAACAATGAGTTTAATATGGTCGGAACAGTGGGATGTCGGACCAATGGGCAGTTCCCGAAATATGTTCCTTGTGTTGAATTCTGGGAACTACAACAGAAATTTACAGGTAATTTACAATATATTTTCAAGATAGCTCTAATAAAAGACAAAATATAAATTGGCGAACAGCACTAAATGCATGAAACCAGTTGTGGATACCAACATTTGATGTGACACAAATACAAAAGATTCAAATAATGAAAAATATTGTTTATCAGAACACATATGAAACATCCTAATTCATTAGTCATTGACAATAGCCTCTGTAGATTTATTTTAAAGTGTCCCTTCCGAACTCATCACTGCTCAGTGTATGAAACTTTTAACTGGTTACCACTCAGCGCTCAAAGACATTACCATTGGCTCTAGTGCATTTTCAAATGCATCCATTTTAATTATCCTCATTTAGGACACTTAGACTTTTTATTACTCACTTAGACATACTCAATAATCATACTTTTAAGTTCCCCAAACTATCAAAGAAATTAGCAGACGCGCCTTCAAATTCAAAGCTCCCTCTGATTGGAATAATTTGCCCATCAACATTTGGATCATTTTATGTTGTGAATGTGTCCATTGCAATGAAGTGTGTTGTATGTTTTGTGTCAGACCCCCTTAAAAACGAGATGGCTCATCTCAAGGGGCTATCCACTGATAAACTTTGTTTAAAAATGATTCTCACTTATCATTTTACTGGATCTGTTTTTTTTGTTTAATATTACAACAATGGTTCGACTGATAAGTTAAAACAGTTACTACATGGTTTGATCTGGGCACAGCTTTAATTTCTGACCTGTGTGTCCTAGTCACCTCCTCAGATAGAAAAGGTCAGTGTAAGCTGACTGCCTCTGGGCACTGCTTTAGAGCAGATGAAGAGGAAGAGAACTAAGGGCTCATTTTTATTTCCCCACTGTAATCAGACTGCTAGATTTGCACATGAAATGATGGAGCTTCTTGTGCCTGTAGAAACACAGCTGACCAACTTTGTGTGCTAAGATGCTGACTTACTGACTTTAACTGTATTTTACTGTAAACCCTGTCTGACAATTTGGATCGCAGCCCAACACATGCATACATCACAGGCTAAATATTGACTCGTACTCAAACACATTCCCAGTTATTTCACTGTAACAGCATCACACCAAAGATAACTCTACTGATATAAATGCTGCCATTTGTGTGACTGTAGCACTACCAAGGAAACTCATTAACAATTTATAGCATCACTGAGTTGGAGCATGCAATGCAACAGGTGCTCATTGCATCACAGCTGCATTGTGTGTGTTTGTGTGATCACTATAGGTTACGCTACAGTACATGATAATACAGGGCTGTGGTGGCTAATGAGAGGTGAGGGCTTCTGGGTAATTAAAGGGTAAGATCAAACAAAGGTGTAGCTATGTTGGCCAATTTACAGTTAGTTGGATTCAACTGAACTCTATCTATCTATCTATCTATCTATCTATCTGTCTTGTAACTGCCCATCGTGTCCCCTGTTGCCACTGCCTCTACTCTGTCTCTCTTTTCTCCTCCTTCTTACTTATTATTCTGTCTCTTTCTGCCCATGGTGTCCTCACTCGCCACCCTCTCCTCCCGCTCTCTCTCTGGGACAGCAGATGGAGACTATGGCCCAGTTCTGCCTTTTGTTCTGGGTCCCCAGAGAGACCCGTGGCTTTTTGGACAGCACACTGCTCGGCTCCCCATATCTCATACAAAATGCAAGCGCCTTTCTTTTCATAGATAAAAAAAAAAAGAAAAAAAAAAAAAGGAAGCTGTGGAATGCAAGTATTCTGAATATATTTATTGAAAAGAGCATGACTACAGAGGCGTAATGAAACATACTGAACACACCTCTTCTCCAGAGACTGTTTAACTTCACTGAAACTTTCTTTATGCATTATAATGTTTGTTATTTTCATTCCTTTAGTGCTGCCTACCTGTTTGATGCACTATTTTTAGTTTAGGGAAAGTATCATGGTTTGGGTGAAAATGAACAGAGGCAAACATCTCCCATGTGCACTCTGAGTCTGCTACTTGTTGTTTATGGCATCATGCTTTTGATGGATAGGAAATTGTGTCCTTATAAGGCTGTTGAATTGTGTCAGAGGAAGGTACAAGTCGATTTATGGGTCTGTTAAACAAACTCCCCTCAAAGAAAACAGCAAGGAAACAACTGTCAAAGTGAAGAGACTGTGCAAAAACAGTTTCCCCCCCTTTCCAGTGTTTTCTTTTACCCACAACAGCATCCACACGCGACAGTGCGTCTCAGGTTCTCCCTAACTCCACCACTCTGTTATTTTTCATAACGTCCGTGCGTAAATAATTAATGTGCGTGAAACCTCAACCCGATCAGCATCCCACCTGTTGAAAATAGCTGCTGTTCCCTCCCTCTTTCTATACGTACCACCATTGGTTACATAAATAAAGCATGTCATTGGTCGTTATTATTAAACCATCATATACCAAATTTGAAAACGCATCAAAAAACATGGATGCATCTTACATGGAGACCCCAGTGAGCTGTTTACCGAAATGACCTCAGCAGGAAGGTATTAAAATAAACACCTCTAGAGAATTTATAACAGATCTAGATATACTGGAGATAAGGTTAGTATTAGAGGTTGTGCCCACGGTTTTTGCGATCAACCATGAACCATTTTTTTTTTTTTATTTGCATAGAACACAACGCTTCAAAAGAAATAAAAACAAATGTTTTCTCTGAAATCTAAAACGTCCATGAAAGCATATCTCTTACGTTTAATAGTTCCATTTTATCCTGCGGTTAAGGGAAGTTTTGATGACTGATCAGAGACAAAATAAACAAATAAAGTAAAATAAAATAAAACAAGATAAAATAAAACAAAATTAAATTAAAAATAAATCAATAAATAAAACACTGACTGGGACCTCAAAATTGTGATGATTTCCCTTATTTTCCTACAGAAAAAAGTCATTTTACTGTCACATTTCTATGGTATCCCTTTAAAGTGTTTACTGAAACTTGATCTCCTCTCACCGCAACACGAACTCGCTGCAGATGGCTGTCTGATCATACTCTGATAGAGCCCTACCTGCATAAATTCTGTTAATAATTTAACACAGCATCCTCATTATATTTCCCTTTATTCCCTGCCTTCAGGAGGCGAGCAAAGGGCCACGGCTCGTGATTGGCTGGAAACAGTGGGTGGGAGACAGAGCAGTGACAGGTAGCAAACAGGTACTTCAGGCAGTGTCATAAATTATTTCCAAGTGTTTTGCTTTTTTTCTGTTCCACGCCCTCGTGTCCGCCAGGCTTCTGACACACGGTAGATGAGTCGAAAATAAGTTGGGAGAAAGAGAGAGGGGAAAAAACTTCAGCCTGAGTCAGGCAGCAGGACAGGTTACCAGAGCCAGTGCGCGCGGTGCGTGCGTAAACGTCCCCATGCGCGTGTTTGTTTGAGTTGATGGGAAGAGAGAAAGAAAGGAGAAAGAAAGAGAGAGGAGGAGGTGTATCGACGTGTGTGTGTGTGTGTGTGTGTGTGCCTTTCTTTAGTTGAGAGAGTGTGTTCCCTCTCGAGTCAGGTCCTCGGGGACACGGTGGGGACCCGCGAGCGCTCACCAGCTGACAGCGCGTGCTTCATTGAGGCCATCCAACACCTCGGCCCACGAGCCTGCCAACAATAGGCTGAAATTAATGCACACTCCCCATTACCAAATCTGGTATTCACCAAATGGACGGCATGGCAACAGTTCAAACTTTTCTCTGAGTGCGGAGAAGACTGTTGCTCGAAAACAACACAGCGCTTTAATTTAATGCGGCGATTCTCTGCGTCAAAGTTGCCACAAACGTCGCAGTTTGGGACACTCAATCACAGGACTGGGGGTCAGGGGGCGCGTGCACCTGCAGCATATGGCGAGCGAGCGCGTGTTGGACACGTTTCACGTCGCTGTTAGTTTACGATAAATTACATAAGAGAAGATCAAGTGTTGAAAGTTACTTGAATTAAATGGAGAGACCTACTTATGTGAGGTTCAGCTATTTTCCCCAACATCCAAACAGTGGACCAAACTTTTGGCAGACCACGCCATTATCTCCTGGAGGGGCCTGTTAATTTACTGTGACTCAGTTTATTCTATTTTATTTTAGTTTGTTTTTAATTTAATTGAATGTAATTTAATTTAATCTAATTTTGTATTTTATTCTACGTTTTTAATGGCATATTCATGAAGGTTATGGTGCTGTAGATGTAAATTTTGTTATACAGGCCCACATGTAATTTCTAAAATGAGGTACAGGGTTAAAACTTTTTTAAAACCTATTTGTTTATCAATCTATTTATAAAATTAACCTTAGTGTTTTATTATTATCATGATTAATATTGTGTTATTGGCCACTTCTAAGCTTAGAAGACAGTTGTTAAAACCTAACAGTCCAAACAGACTTCATTTTCCAATTATTACCAAATTACAAATGACCAATTATTTATTTTTCTTTTTATTATAATTATTAGTATTATATTGAGGCAATTATGATGAAATATAAATTCTGACTGTAGCCTATATATAAAAGACTTCATTGTTGTCTAGGTGCACGGAAACAACATGAGACAAAGAAACATCACATTTTTTCGTTTGCTTTTTTATTCCCAAAATCAAATTAACATAATAAATGGCAAAAATTATAGCTTTTTTTTGTTTCCAGCAAATTCAACTATGGAGTTTACAAAATGCAAAATCAAATGAAACATATCAGTAATAAATACATGTCAATTAATCTCATCCAGTGAAAGCAAAAGACACACTGAAGATACAAAAGAAAATACAAAAAGGAAGGCAGCAATGATGGCTACATTAAATAGGCTATCGGTATGGAATTGGCAGTACTACACTAGCAAACAAAGCAAAAACAATGTTGTTTATGGTTTGAAAAAACAAACAAAAAAAGTCTCATCTCTCAAGCCTCTGGCTCGTGTGTTTTTTTTAAAGTGCACATTATGAACTTTTGAAGTTGCAAAACAAAATACATTAGACCTACATACAAATTAAAACATAAAAACAACAAATATTGTAGCTACAAAAAGAAGAGGTTTTTTTACATTATCAAATATAAGCAATTATCCATAAAATTATGATTTTGTGGAAGACAGCTTTTTGGTCGGAGTGACGTGGGAAATACCCATGGCAGTGCTGCGCGCGACATGGCAGAGGGGTCTTCCAGCCACGTCTCCATGGAAACTGGAAATTATAGGCTATACATCTATTGGCAGAACCAAATCAGGCCTATCTCACACAAAAAAATAATCTTTAGACTATGTCACAAGGTGATAAAATAGGATTGTTGTTAAAAATGGACTGTTTTGAAAAAGCAAATAAAAATGTCCATCTTTTTAAAACGGCATTTTGTTAGCAACAGATACACTGCATGATTGACACGGTTTACACGGACATTACTTTGTTGTAGGCTACAGTCAACTTCTAATATAGTTTATTCTTTAATCATTTAGAAAGCAACTGCGTGGCGATGGTGGCCGCGTAGCTTCAGTTCTGAGATGTCATCTTCTTCACTTGAGTGGAGCTCCATCGCTATTTCATCCGAGTCACTGAAGTGGGAGTGCGGGGAAAACTCTCCGTCGCTCCGGGGAGACTCCTTCCTCCCACCTCCCACCGGTGCCAGTGAGCTGCCAGCCCGGGTGGAGGACACAGGAGAGGGCGAGCGCATCGCTTCTTCAACCAAGGCGGAAAACGACCCATCATCGAAGGAGGAGCGGAAAGGGATCCCGCTGATGTGGACAGGTAAGCTGCTACCTGAGACGGGCACAGCCGCTGCTGTCCTGCAGGTTGTAGGGGACGGAGAAACCCTGTCCTTCGCCCCGTCAAACCCAACAGTGGGTGAAAGCATAATGTCACACTTTGGCGAGTTGCTGTTATTGTTTGACGCGTCGTTATTGCTGCTGCTGCTGTTGGAGGAGGAGGAGGAGGAGGAGGACACCGGACCTTGGAGCAGATCGGCCAGCGCGTTGATGTAAATCTGCGCCATCTGCAAAGTTTCATATTTGGAGAGCTTCTTGTCGTTGTCAAACGCCGGGATGACGCTGCGCAGCTCGTCGAACGCGTGGTTGAGCCCGTGCATCCGCCTCCTCTCGCGCGCGTTGGCGGCCACGCGCCTCTGCTTCTGGACCCCGTTGACAGGTCTGCTGGACTGGGCTCTCTGTCTCGTGCATGCGTCCTCCTCGGGCCCGGGGATCGTGCCTTGAAGACGGCACAAGTCCCTGACTTTGAGCGAGGAAGAGGAGGGGCTCTTGGCAGGTTTTCTGTAGCTGGGAGGGCTGGGGTGGCCCGAGGACTCCGGGGAACTACTCTCTGAAAAATGAAAATGAAAAAAATTTAATGAAGTGGAATACAACCTAAAATACATGCATATACATCTCATGACTGTTTTAAGTTGTCAACTAATAGCATAGCTAGCCTATATTAAATTGCGCAAAATAAACTTTGCACCTATCTATCTATCTATAAGCCTGTGTGACACCTGCACTGCGCCCCCCCCCCCCAAAAAAAAACTTCATCACCACTGCAAATCCCAGCTGCCTGTTGAATGTGATGTTGCATTGCTGTTTGAAATTAAAAGCAGCGTTTCTCACCGTGGTAGGAGCCGGTGCTCGGGCAGGGCGAGTGCCGCAGGTACTCGGGTGAAGTGGCGTGTGCCGCGCAGGTGCCAGAAGGCTGCACCGGAGCCAGCCAGGCGCGTGGGTCACTGCCGCTGTCCACGAGCGTCAGTCCAGGTTCGATGCGGGACTCCGCGAGCTGCTGCTGCTCCCCTCCCCTCTCCATCACTTTCGGGCTCTGCAGCCGCGACTCAAGGACCGCCACCTCCCGCGCGCCTCTGCTCCAGTCTTCCACACTTCGGACATCCATGTTTCCAAAAACACCCCAAAAGGTAAGTTGAAGTTGAATCAACTAACAGTATTACGAAAAAAAAAACTTCTTGGGGGCACGCACTGATATGCGGGTCGCTCTGTGTGAATATAACTGTCGCGTGCGAGACTCCTTCTCTGGTGTCTCAAGGCGCGGCGTCGGTTTAAAAAGCGGCACGCGTCTGGGAGCCCCCCTCCTCGCGCTGGTCGCGTGTTGACGTCCAATGAGAAGTCTCGGTAAGGCCTCGAGAGAGGTGATTATGGCCCCCCGAAGCTGGACTGTTTATGATAACGTTACAATTTAAGGAGTGTTTAACGCAAGGGAGGTAAGGGGAACCTCCCACAGGACGCACGTGCATGGAGAGCGTGGACAGGACGGCGCGAGACGTGCGCAGCTGGGACAAAATTCCTACCTGTTCGTGTGTCTGTCTGACATCGCAGGGGAGGAGGGGAGGGAGCTGGAAAAGGGTTAATTTGCCATCCTTTACTGCCTAAAGTGTTTCTTGCGCACTGTGCGTTTAAGTTTGCACCCCACTGGCACCCGTAAAACCTGCTCCAAAGTTCATGTCAACACAGAGGGTGCATCACACATACAGGTGAGACGACTGAAAGAGAAGAATCTGACAAAATATTTCCCCCAAATTAACTAACTGTGGGTCTTAATTTCAGAACAGGCACTATAGATACATTTTTATTAAATTTAGAAAATAAACAGTGACATAAATGCAGGAAACAAGTTGTAGAAATCAACAAAGGGAGGAAAAACCCTGAAGAGAAAAAAGTATGCAAAGTTAAGCTTGAGCAAAAGTCATCTTGGAAAAAAAAAAGATGCCAAAATATTTTGCGGCTCCTGGGGCTCGCGCGCTCATTGTCAATTCATCCATTCTAAGATCATCTCCAGTTTCCATTTTTCTTTTGTAGCGGCTCTAAAAACCTTTTGATCCAGCTCTCGGAACGCCCTGTCGGTAAAAAGGGCTTCACAGGGAACGGAAACATGAGCAGGGGTCTCGCGCTCAACACTGTTTCCTTTACTGACACGAGCTGGATGTGGCGCGCGGTTGCAACTGGAGGCAGCGAGGAGAAAGTGCACGCACACACACTTACAGAGAAAGATGCAAATACTCACACATGCAGAACACGATGTGACAATATACAATCACCGATAGAGCTATTGGTTTATCAATAGATATTCCAATAAGAGCTTTGATCACACGTTGAAAGGAAAGGAAATAAAGTCTGGACAAATTACAGCTGTTTAGGGAACCAACCAGTGATCAAAGCAGCCATGCTTACTGAGATGCAAACTTTACGCCTAACCTGGCAAATGAACAATGGGCTAATTGCTGGGTGGAAATTGGCTATTTAACCTAATTGCCACAGTCGATTTAAAGTATAACCTCACAGGCTGTATGTTAAATACAGTAGCCCAATGTATGAGGCACAATGATCGAGCAAGGCAACCTGTTACTACCCCCAGTTTTTACATTATAAGACCTGATCACAGAATACAGGCCACATGGAAACAACATCATAAGCATCACAACTTTGACATACAAATATATAGAGCGGTTAGACATATTGGTTTTATTCTGAAAGGGCTCCCGAGCTGGGAATTGTGGGAAAAACAAAATTTGTGTGAAGAAATCCCATAATTTCAGAGATAATCCGACATCAATCTTTTCTATTTTTATTCATGTATTCATCACGGGGACGTCTTGCGGGCTAGAGGTCTGGCGCCGAGCGTTCGCCCCCTCTTCCCACCTACAAGCCCCCCATCCAACGGGCCGGCCCGGGCTCCTGAAGCTACCGACAGGTTGGATATTGTAGCTGGCGATTATTAAAGTGTCGCGGCCACAATGGAGACTCTATGTTCCATTGGTCACGCCTGGGGGGCTCCTCGAGGGAGAGAGGAGGGAGGCTCCCATTCCAATGCGCGAGAGCAGTCTGCGTGCTGCCGCTTCTCATTCCCATCTCCCGGGAGACAGGGGCGCGACGGGCACGAGACCGGAGTGAGGGGAGCTGGACAGGGATATCAGAACTTAACAGGAGCCTTTCAAAGACTTGCTAAACTCATAAAAGTGTTTTCTGTCAGGTGCTAAATTATTAATGCGTTTTAAAACTCTAGGGAACTCCCATGTCTCCAAACTTTATGAGTTTGCCACACAAACCTGGAAAAATCAAGTGTAATTGGACGATACTTGTATTGGAAATAGGTTAGACATAAAGTAAGCAATACTGTTCTACTTTGCACTCTATAACCTTTATTTTATTGCTTTAGTTACTTTGAAGATCAGCATTGTGCATAATCATCTTAAAAAGTATGACTCAGCCTATTATCATGGATGAATATACACTTAAAAACACCCTAACCAGCTGCTACATTATAATGCTACGAACATGCTGATGTTGTAAGTGTCCAGTCCAAACGTTTTGACACTTTAAATAGGCTACATTTTGCTCCTAGTACTTAAACTTAAATTTAATTATGAATGCAGGACATTTACATATAACGGATTATTTCTAAATTACTGTATTTTTACTTTCAGTTACAGTTTTTGCTGCATGGCCCCTGAAACTATCGAAATGTTGACAAAAAGGCGATCAGAGGGACTTTAGGTACAGGTTTACTCTTCATATAGGAAATTAAACATACTTTAAAACTTCAATGAAAAGCCTAGTCCCAATTAAAGGCCCAGTCCCTTGTACTAGCCTGGTGTGGCTACACATTTTGACAAATAAAGGCCTGTCTCTATTAGACGCTTGGTCTGGTTGCGAAGTAGTTCATTTTTATAGAAGATCTTTGAATGTATAAAAACTACCCACCACAAACTGCTACCCACTTGAGCTAAAGTTAGTTAGCTCAGTTCATTTCACTGAAACCATGAGCACCAAAGAACGATTAATTCAGATTTACCTTCTGAAGAGGTCATAAAGTCAAATTGTGTCCATTCCTTGATTACCCTTTAAGTTATTCATATTCCTTTAGTCCGTAAGGATCTTCAGATAAAAAGAGAGAGAGAACAGAATAAAGTGGTGTTGTGTCAGTATGCCAGGTGCCATAATCCTCAAGTGTCGTAAATCTCTCTGATGCACTGTCTGTCGGAGATAGATCAAAAGAATGATACACTACTGATATTTTTTCCTGAGCCTAATTTTTAAACAAGTAGTATTCATACTGGTTTAAGTAAATGATTTGATTGCATTTCCTGTCTTTGCTGAGCAATAGTTTTGTGTGAAAGGAATTAAAGGCCTGTCCCAAATATAGGCCTGTTGAGCTCAGTGATATAAGCAAATATTAGCCCAGGTTATTAATTTAAGTTTTACGGTATTATAATGATACTGATAATGATCGGAGGCTACATGAAGATGCACACTTTGATCTCTGACTTGTACAATGAGAAAACTTTTACATTGACCTCAAGTTTGTTGTCACTTCGTTGTGTCAAGTATTCAATGCACCATCATCATCTGCTACATTAATTCATTTTATTCATTTTCAATAATTTGGGGATTATCTGCCATTTATATTGTTATAAAGTACAAACTGAGCCAAGTCTGAAAGAGAGATGGGGAGATCAATTGGAGGGGGCTAAATAGTGACACCCACTGGTCAAAGTGGAGAACTACAGTGTAGTGCTCCATTGAACTTGACAGCAGTCGTCCTCAGCAGTGTGTCTATCCAGCTGTTAAACAGCAGCACGCAGGCCTTTGAAGTGAAAGACACAAAAGCTCAGCTCAGGCTTGAACTTAAAATCTATTCCACACATAAAATCATCTCAGATCAGTCACACCTGTTTAAAAATGTTATATTTTTCCCTTTAACGTTCACCCCTGAAATCTATTAGGTTTAATTAACTGCAGCTACGAGTACCATGAGGGATGAAATCCCTTTTCATCCCTTATTAAATGACACCCTGCCTGCATCAGTCAATTTTACTCGTGTATTTGTTCTGGATCAATTGTCCCTTTGAAAATTAAAAAGTCAAAATTACACTGTGACGTGCAAGTTAACAACCCCCCACTGAAGGCCTGGTTAGCTAGTCATTATCACAGGGTCAAACCTTCAGGATGGATTTTACTTGAAAAACCTTTTCTTTTGTTGAATGATCATTCTGGATTTCTCTCCACGACTACATAAACAAATCAGATGTCCCTTGTTGCCGTACGATAAGTGTTTATAAAATGATAATATCAGAAAAGAGGGTACAGAAGAGAAATAATACTAAAGCTCTTGATGAAAGCATGACTACTCACCAGTATCTGGGTCAACTTACTGATAAGATGTAACTTGCTGGACTACTGGAAAACAAGAAGACAAGCCACATACAGTAAAAACAGAACACTGTGGAGAGAAGAAACCTTTGACATTTTTTTTCTGGAAAAGGAAGAAGCCTCTAAAAGAAAGACTTTGACAGTTGCTATGTGGATGGTGCTTTAGTGTGAAACTCTAGTTTTATGAAAAGTTGGTTATTAGTAAACAGAGAGCTGAGCCAGAAGGCAAAGCTCTCGATTTACTGGTCCACCCTCACCTATGGTCTTGAGCTATGGGTAATGACCAACAGAATGAGATTGTGGATACAAGTGGCCGAAATGAGTTTCCTCAGAAGGCTAGCTGGGCTCAGCCTTAGAGATAGGGTAAGGAGCTTGGACACGCGGAGGGAGTAGAGCTGCTGCTACTTCACGTTGAAACCAACACATTCAGACTCCGACCTCGTCGCATATTGACGTGCTTGGTCATGGACTTTCCATGTCTACATATGACATGCAAGGTACCCTGGGTGCGTTGGTTGTCGACGTTCTGGGACATCATGTCAAGTTCTGCCTGTTACATGCATTGTCTTCTTTCAAAATACACTTCCATTTTCACAGGAAATTTACCGTTTACTTACAGTCTCTTTCAGAATAAACGCACTATGTTGGTACAACAACGCAACTTGACGTTTTTTCCCCTTAAACAACAAACACATGGTTGGGTTTAGGCAACAAAAACATGTGGTTAGGTTTAGGGAAAAAGAACAGGGTTTGGCATTTGAATCTTACGGGACATGAACTCCGCTTTCTCAGGTGAAAGTCAGTGTCTGTTGGAACCATCCACTACCCCACTTGGAGTTTCACCGCCTTAACTTTCATCCTTGTCCCACCACATTTCCCCAGGACGCTGCCGGGTGCCTTTAAACTATAACAGCAACTGGCCGCATTTCATGCCAATGTTAAGGGACACCTTTTTTCATTGGTTTCTGACACCGCAAGTCACTGCACAAGTGCCGGATTTCGACAACTTTGGAGAGAGACCAGGTTCTTGAAAGGGGTCAGCTGAGGTGGTACAGGCATCTGATCAGGATGCCGCCTGTTAGAGGTGTTCCAGGCACGTCCCACTGGTAGGAGACCCCGTGGCAGACCCAGAACACACTGGAGGGATTACATACCTCAACTGGCCTGGGAACGCTTCGGGGTCCCTCAGGAGGAGCTGGAAAGCCTTGCTGGGGAGAGGGATGGATGGATGGATGGATGGATGGTTCTTAGTGAGATGCCTTTATCTTTGAATGCTCAGTTCAGGAAATTTACAGATGTTTAGAGCTAACAGAAAAAAGACATAAGGATTTTAGCATGAGGAAAAATTCAGTTTGTTGATGAATGAGATGATGTACATTACAAAATTTACTACCTTTCACAATATGATTGTCCAGTTTAGCAAAAACAACAAATACCATCCCACTGTAGAAAACCTGTTTATTAGACAAATTATACACAGAAAGCTTTGCCACTTGTAACAGAGGCCCCAGTTTGTTCAGTTTTTGAATAATATGCAACACATACAACAAAATAGGCCTATATTAAATACTGTACATCATAAATTTTTGAAAATTATCAAGTAAATCCTGTAGTTCTATGTATGAAATTAAAAATGTTAACAGATAGCGCAAGAGCAAGTTTGTGCATGCTTTCTTTTTAATCAACTTGCCACTTTTTGTTATTTAGCCAGCAAATAATAAAATGAACTCAGGATGACGTGAGAAAAGCAAAAGAGTTTGTGTTCGATGTGTTTATGTCGACCATGGGCAGAACAAGGGAAAACCAAATGCAGTAATGTGACTGCTAAACTCAACACTAAAGCTCGTCATGATATACTCTTTTCTTTTTGTTAAACAAAAATAGCATCAACATGTAAAATATACATTTTTATAATGTCTCTTTCATTTATACTAAATAAAACCTTTTTAAATGTCTGTGTCCTATTTGTCATTCAATAGCCATACTGTAGCCTAATATAAGAAAAGAATGCCTAAGAATGCTTGCTTCAAAACACTGTGGCTCGACTGAGTTCTCTACGCACAACATTTTGCGGTTTTAGTTCTTAAAGATAACAAACTGAAAACTTGTTCTAAACAACTAACATTATCAATTATTAATACAGTGTTAGTGAAAAAGATTTGGTTCCATTTTAACCACCCCACCCCCTAATCCACAAAATATTCCTTTAATGCTCTTAATGTATACCATTCCCCGTCCCCCGCCCCCAAAATGCACCTTAATGGTCTCATTTTAATTAATTGGCACTTTAAAAAAAACAAGTTATATAAACAGTACCCTTAACATTACAGATATGAAATAGAAGTATATTTCGGACTCATAAAAGGCAGCCATTGGGTTCCGATGGCCGTTGACTCTTCGTGACATTCCCGTGACCCGAAAGCACAACCACTGATTTGCTGCTCTAAAACGTTTCCAGTACGCGGTGATATTTTGGATTTGACTGGAGGTCGGGAGGGTACAGCTAGCTAGTTGACATATAAGGCCTGTACTGAAGATGCTGTTGCAATGGCTTCTCCTCAACAACAAAATAAACTCCATTTCACCACTTGAACCTGATAAGAAGTGATCAATGAACTCGGACGTGACATGACCTTACAGAATGCGCTTTTGTCTTTTGAACACTCGGGCCATGGCAGCACTAAAATTAAGCAAAATAATAAAAGAAAAAAAAAATCAAAAGTAAAAGTTTGAATGACTTAATGATGCAAAACCAGAGACTACGGCACTCATTTAGCAGTTTTTCAAAGTTTGCTGAGAGAAAAAAACAAGTAGACAGCTCAGAACAATGTTATTTTTTGTACTTCCTGACCAAAACACATTCCACGCATTAAAATCTATTTTTTTTTTTTTCCAAAAACAAAATTCAATAAAAGACATATAATAAGCATAAGCTTTTTTTCGAAGTCTTTCGGCTTGTCTTTTATGTTTTTTTTTTCTTTAAGTTGTTTTTTTTGTATCATCCCTTTATACTATCCCCTCTGAGAGTCTGATTGGAGGATCTCACCTTGACTTGAAAAGCAGATAGCACAGTACAGGTGAGAAAAGAAAAAGGTCAGATCTACATACAATCACTTACAGGTCTGTGGGCACTGGTACAGTGCAGTGGGGTTGACAAAGAGTCTTTAATGTGCATCAAAGTGGTGAAAACAGTTTCAGGCTGATGCACCAAAATGGCAGAAATAGTTTAAGATCGACGCACCAAACTGGTGATTCAGTGTCATATTGTTGCACTGTCATGGCATTTCAGCAGTTTTGAGACCGATGCACCGTGATGGGGTCAGCGTGTGTTCCGCTGTAAAGTCTTAGGTCTACTCAGGCCACCATGTGGACACCACCTTGGGGATGATAACACATTTAGAACCGCAGGTTTTGGTGAAACGACACCAGAGAAGAGAAAACTCATATTGGACTCCCACATAGTGAAAAGGCAGAGTAAAACTGGAGAAGTGGAATCTTCCGTTATTCACTGAGATGGGGCCTTTTCAAAACTACAAGGGGCTGCTGTATGTATTCCCAGGGCTACAGACAAAACTATTGTGATATACGCCTCCATGAAACAACAACTCAATAATTGCTTAGTAGTGTGAGCCCCTTGGAGTTGTTTAATGGCTAAAGACACCACCTGTCATCCACCAATGGCAGCCCTGAAGCTCACAGGAATATAGACGTGTTTCCTGTGGTTGGTGTAGTATAAACTAAACCCTCTGAGGTGGGGTTTAGGTAATAATAGTCAGGTCATTTCAGCAGATCTCCATTACATGAGGCAGTTCTCATATCGTTAAACAGAAGCAATAAAAAAGATCCCCTTTCACACATATCCCCCAAAATAATCCCCCAAACAATCACAAGAACAACAACAATAAAGCAAAGATCCAAGCCCCCTGTCTGTCCCCCCACCCACACACCCGTCCCTTTTTGCACCTCACCAGCATGGTTTGCAGGAGGATAAGGAACGCCCCAACAGACCTCCACCTCCTCCATCTTCTCCACATACAAAATGGACACCCCTGGAAACACCCAAGCAGAAACTGAAAACATAAAGATTCCTATGTACACATCTCTATCCTCTGACTTTTTAGCTTAGCCATAATGTATTTGTTCTACCATCCCATGACCGACCCTAGCCACCTCGCCTCCTCCTTCTGCTCCTCCTCCTCCTCCTCTTCCTCCTGAACCAACCATATCCTCAGCAACTCCTCATATAGAGGTGCCCCTGTCTGGATCATTGCCGTATCCAAAGTTGGGTCCTGGACCTGTGGGCTGGTAGGGGATGGAGGACATTGTTTTAATGGGGCTGCGGAAGAAACCACCATTGGGGGCCCTCTGCCTGAAAGGGCCCACCCCGCCAGTCCGGTGGTCCTGGAGGACGCCCCCGCCGCCGCCACCGAAACCAGCGGAAAATCCAGCAGCGGCTTTGGCAGAGAGGCTGCGGCTGAGGGTCTGGATCTGCTCGGGGATGAAGGTGGTGGTGGTGATGTGGGTGTTGCGGAAATCGCTGATCTGCTCGAGTGCCTGGCGCGCGGCAGGCAGCGCATCCATGTCAAGGGGTGTTAAATCGACGGAAGAGGTGGAGAACTGCTTGTGGGGGCTTTCATCCTCGGTGCACAAGCTGTTAACCCGGCGGTGTAGGTGCTCCAGGTCGATCTCCTTATCGTCCTGCAGGTGGGGAGGGGCGGGGGAGGAGGAGGAGGATGGAGAAGAGGAAGCGGTGATGGTAGATGTAGAAGGGAAGAGACGGTAATGCAAAGGGAAGGCAATTGGAAAGGATATGACAGGAAGGATCGGAAGGGATGGGATAGGAGAAAGATGAGTGTTAACGGATGGTAGATGGAGAAGGGAACAGAGGATAGGATGAGAGGGATGAGAAAGAGGAAGGGGGAGATGGTGAGAGGAAAGATGAAAGAGATGAATCAAGGAAAGTTGGATAAAGGAAGGAAAGGTAAAGGAAAAGGATTGAGGGTAGTAAGGAAATGGAGAGAACATTGAAGGAAATAGGGCAGAGTATGTGCAGAGAGGATATATTTTGAAAAAGAGGACATGGACAAGGATGGGGTGTATTTGTATTCAGCAATAGGGATGTCACCCATCCAACCAGCATAAATGGATAGTAAGAAAAATAGTGACAGCAAGAAAGGGGCATCGGATAATGCAGATGATAAAGCAATGAGGGCAAGATAGTACGCATGGGACCAAATGAAAGTTTTGGCACAATTAACAATGAGATAAAAGTCCATAATTAAGTGCGAGAGTGAGAATGAAGGTAAATAAATGGTGGTCACGGGGGGAACGTGGATGTGACAGGAAGCAGGGAGAGCAAAAAGAGAGGAGGGGAAGGATGGAGGGAAGAGAAGCACACTCTGAGCTGTGGTCAGGATATTGAAAGAGAGAAACATACACACACACACACTTCTACAAGGTCTTTAAGGGAGTGCAGATAATCTGGAATACACACAGAAAACACACCGCCATCATGCTGTGTGCTCTGCGATTCCAGGGTGCTTCTATTGTCCATATATTAATATTACACTATACAAACAACTTAAATTACGGAAGGCAGTCCAAATGCTCAACAATACCTTACTTATCTTATTTTTTCCTGCTTCTTGTCACCATTGCATTCTGGCCATCATGCCAAAAAATTCACATTGAGATTGACATCTCATTTTCAAGTGAATTTTTCTCTCCAGGCCACATACAATTCATCATTGCTATGGCTTATTTCTTACTGCATCATACAACAATCTTAACAATCTTAAATACAGAGTGCATACATTAACTTAAGCTTTAACTTAACTTACAGTATATATATTAAATGAAACTTATAATTACTATATTCACACTTAAATAACTTATCCACATAGTCTAAAGGATGGTAACACTCAGTGAGAGGTGTGTCATGCTTTTACTGGATAGGGGACAGTGGTGCAAGGGAGCGGAGTTCGCAATGGATGAGGTGAGGATATAGAGAGGAGCTGGAAGGTGTTAGAAGGTGCTGGAGAGAGTTTCCGAAACTCTTAAAATGTTGTCCACACACGTGTGGCAATGTGCTTCTCTGGTTTTATGGAAGGTAAGGGTCTCAGAGGTAGGTGTAGGGAAGTGCGGGGTGTCACATTATTTTAGGTGGTGGCTTATTTTGGTGTTTCACACTTCATGGAAACACTAGGTAAAGTCAAACAGGGTTTTGTGAGGAGGGGGAGTCACATCATTAGGGGGTAAAGATAGAGTTACTGACCGTGTCCGTCGGGTCTGGGGGGTCTGGAGGGGGCTCTGGACCTACTGTATGTAGCTCACGGACAGAGGGGACCAACAGTGGTGCCCCCTGGTTGCCATCTAAGGAAGGGACAGTGGGAGGGAGGAGAGGACGAGGGGGCGCTAGTGTTTGTCGTGTCACTATCATACACACACTAAACGTTTTCAAGGAGGGGGGTATCCAAAGGGTAGAGTTGGTATCAAAGAAATGAAGGGAAGTGGAAGAGAAGAGTGCATCACAAATGGTCAGTCTGCTGTCAGTGAAAGGACACTAATGCGAGGAGTGATCGAAAGGGACTGAGGCTAGGGGAGGTGGAAGGTTTTCGTGGCAGGAGCTGACTGCATTTATACTACTATGATGGGAGGTTCTCCTCCATTATAATGCCCACTGTAACATTACAGAAGAAAAGTCAACGCCGAATCACCCAAATGATCATAACCTGTACTGACATTAATAAAAATAACTAATCTAAAATGTCTGAAATGTATTTAAATATACATCACTAATTTACTGTGCAATACAAAGGCCTTATTTTGGAGAACAAAGCCAAGTTTAAACCATAAAAATGGTTTTTGGCTTCATATTGTAATACGAGGTTTTGCAAAAATCTCTGTTACATAAAATAAATACTTCATGGAAGGCTTTTACCTGCATATAGAACTTTGCAGAGCATGCAACTTTAACTGTCTGGTCAAAGAAGATGCTCTATTTGCCTCTAGATAGAGAGACAGCACCCTCTAATGGCAGAAAGGCAGCATTGCACATATAGTCAACTGGCAACATGCCAGATATATAAATGTTTTTGAAAGAGGTACATTTGCTTCCAGCAGAGCTTAGCTTGTATTGCAAACACCAACAATTTGAACCCTGCTCCTTGATGTCCTCTTAATACATCATCATTCATATAACATCTGTCTTCAAGCATTACTAACCAATGGTTTATTTCTATCCTTTATTGTATGTATAACCTTGGGGTGGGAGGTGATGTGGTGAAGGTGGTCATTCTCATTTTGGGGGTGAGCTCGGAGGGGTTGGTGGGTTCGTAGGAGTGCTGCACGATCAGGGCACAGGGAATGTCGCAGCATGCTGGGGGCTGGTAATGGGTGGCACTGGGGGCAGTGGTGTTGGCGGTGTTGGGGTTCTGGTTCTGGGTCTGGCCACCCAGGGCAAGGGGGTGCTCGTTGGGGCTGTGAGGGCAAGGATCAGCAGCTTGCCTAGCAGATGGGCCATCTGCCTGCGTCTGGTGTGAGTGTGTGACGTGCATTTGTGTGTGCAAAAGACAGGAGCAGAGAGACAGAGAGAATAGAGGAGAGGGTGATGGGAGAAAGAGATGTGGAGTAATTTATATAAATGTGTTTGTGTGTTTGTGTGCATGCAAGTTGAGTGGGAAGATTAAAACAAGCCAAAATGAAATTATAAAAAAAAATAAAGAAGCCAAATAGACACACAGGCAGACAATCGGCAGACGGAGCGGAGACAGAGAAGGGATGAGTGACAGACAAGATCAGGCAGATGGGAGGATTGTAAGGTGGAGGAGAGAGAGAAGTCAATTGGAGAGACAGACGGGTGGGGGGTGAGCGAGAAGAAAGACACGGCAGTCAGTCAGCACACACAGTTAAGCAGGTCGTTCTGTGTTGTGTCCTCAGAGAGGCATTCACACAGTCGTTATATACCTGGAAAGGGGAGATGTTTAAATGGCATTTTGTATTGCTCTCTCCCACTCTCTTTCTCCCCCTCGCCCGCTACACCCCTCAACACAGAGTACTTATCTACAAAAACAAAACAAAAAGGAAATATGAGAGCTTTGAGCCACAGTGACACAGATCATTATATAGAGTTAGAACGAGGAGGCCGGCATTTCCCATCCAAACCACGGCAAGAAGAGGTCAGCTGTTTTAGGCAGACCTGCGAGGATGATACGCAAGGAAGTGCCCGCTCTTCTCGTGCTAAATCTACATGGATTATATGAAATATCAGACATGGTCAAAACCACAGATGTTACCATAATGGAAGAGTTCTGACAACGGTAATCATTTCTACTTTGTCATTAAGCAGCATTACAGTCGCGGCTCTTCGTTTGAACTTTCAGAGATGCGGTTGATTCCGATGACAGAACTCTTTCATGCAAACTTCTCGTAGAACATATATATAGGCCAAAGAGGGTAAAGCAATACAGCCGCCCTGTTATGAATGAAATGGGCCTCAGACACTCATTTGGAAATAGCTTGTGAGGAGAATCAAGAAAATTTAGACTAGCTTCCAAAGCAGTGTGGAGGGCACCTTTTTTCCTTTAGATGTACAGTACTATCATTACAAACATGCCCACTTCGCCCACCCAGGCACCAACCCAAAATGAGATCAGATGCTTTTGAGCACAGTGAAAGAGTAGCAATACAGGGTAAGATGACACATTTCCATCCATGTTTACTGTAGTCAGTAATTTAACTGATATCTGAACTGTCAAAGAACCCCAAATAGCAGGGATGACTTGCAAGGAGACTATTAATACACATTTACACCCTCACCCCTTTATTATGTGTGCTTATCTTCGTCAAATATGCTCAATCGTGATACTTCATTGGTGAAATACATCAGTCAACTTCTGTGGAAATGTGTGTTTCTGTGTCTGTGAGTGTATAAGCCCAGTAGAAGGTACTGTTTACATTGAGAAGCAGCCTCATAGATAGCAATGTCAGCCATTCCACAACACATAACACAGAACCATAAGCACAGACACAAAACAGATAAGCTGACAGTCAAAAGCAGTTACCACGGCATTACAGCAATGAATGCAAAGGCAAGTACAGACATGTACAGTATGTGATTATGCATGTTTTAGTATGTATAAGAAACACAGAGACACAAAGACTTGCAGCTTAGTTGTATTAGAGTTTGAATGGTGGATTGTGGGGTTTTCATGTATGCAGGAGGCATGTGCGTGATGGTGTTTTGGCCATACGACCTGATGGATGAACACAGTTATGATTTGCGCCAGTGTTTAAGTGAGTTCTGTCCGTCTTAAGTTGGGGAAAAACCATCGGGGACCATGAAGATCATGAACAGATGTGTGTTTTGCATTAATGGGTTTCATGATATGGCATATCTGACACAAAGGTTGGAGCATTCGTTATATTGACACAAGCCTGACATGACGGAGGAGGCGAGCTAAATGTGAGGCAATGATGACGTGTGTGCATGCACGTGAGAGCTCATTGGTGTGTATGTGAGTGTGTGTGTGTGAGACCAAGAGCGGTCGTATTGGGGAAGCTGTTTGTCATCTTCAAGGAGGACAAATAAGGATGAGTCTTTATAATTTCCTAATTAGAAATGATTAGCACTGTCAGTGTGCTTCTGAGTACATAATCCACAGATTTTATGGTGAGAACAAACTCATAATCCCAGTGATATAACTGCACTCAGTGTACATCGATGCTTTTAACATTCGTGCACTTGCTCATTTTAGATGCAGCCAAGAGGAGAGTTGGATCAGAGAGTATGCAAATTCATTTAAAATGTTCCATGTAACACCATGGTTTTAGTAATTCCCACAATCACGAATCCTTTAAGTCTGCTATAATGCATCCATTAGTAGTGAAGAAACCATGTAAACCCCATGTGGCTGATGTTAGCTGGAATTCTCTATACAGCAAGTCTATAACGTGTCTTCCTGGACACAGTAACTCACTGCATTGGAGTCGAGCGTTGGAAGTAGAGTCCTCATGCCAAGTCTGCACTCCCAATTCAAACTCCTGGTGCCAATGTATCCGACAAAGCCAAGTTTTCTATCCCCATGCATAAACAGTGGGTCACCAGGCTTTTCCATTTTATGTGATGCTTGCAAAAATGCACAGGGAGCTGCATGCTCTTGGCTTGGCGCGATGGTCTCAAGTGGTGTTAGCATTCACTGTGACAGCAAGACAGAGGCCAACGAGTTCTTCATTTAAACTGACAGAGAGCGAGGCGTCTAGTGGAGTTAATTACAAGCTTTATGGTTTGCTTCACTTTATTAATTTAACTTTAGGAAGTTGGATGACATTAAACACACTAGACTTACTCCATTGGCCATGACTAAGGCCAAATTGCACGCAGAGGCAGAGCTCTCCCCGGTCGATAAAATGCAACATATGCAATTTATCTAATTAGCTGCTTTGAAGTTGACTTAAATTTGTCTTCCTTCCTCCACTGAGTCAGGACATGCTGCAGTGGTCCCAGCTTGACTCTCTCCTCCTCTGTTCTCAGCAACCATCTTTGCAGCTGGTTGCCCATTTGGAAACATTCTGCACAGATGGTGATTTGAGATCTGAGTGTGGCATTTCCACTGATTTTACATATATTATGATAGGATCATTTTAGGACAAAATAAGAAATAATATCTCAGCCGAAAATGAAACTTTGATTGATGAGGTGCGTTTTGTTTGTTACTTGCTGTGGCCTTTACAGACAAGTCGTCAGCCCTAAGGCCAGGGTATACTTAGAACAAAATAATTTGTACGACCATGCCAAAAGTGTGTATCTCTTTTTCAAACAGCCATACTCAAAATGTTTGCTTTTACAAAGACTGGCAAGACACAATAATCAACGTAACACTTTTGAACTAAGTCCTCCAAGGCATTAATGTTGTTGCACATGGAAGGTGATGGTAGTTGTGTAGAGAATAGACCCTTTCAGGGCCGACGTCACAATGACGTCAGTTTGTTACCTGGAGGCAAAAAGCGATTCTCTTAAATATCTTAAATCTTTAATGTCTTAAAATGTTGTCTTGTTGTTTTATTAGGAGCCAGAATAGGAGTCATGGCTCAAAACTTAAATTTTATCGCATATCAACAGCCACTGCCCACCAACAAAAACGTTAAATGCGATAAGACGAAAGGACTGGATGGTGGCGATTATCAAAAATGCTCACATGTGCAGCTCACACTCCGTATCAGGTGAGGGAAAAAGTATTTACTGTTGTAGTGATGAATAATGTTAGGTGTATTAAGGGTTATCAGGTCCACCTCATCAGAAATTGGGGAGGTATTAAGAGGAATATTGGATTTCTCTATAACACTTACTTTTTAGCACCTTAGCTAACGTTAGCTTCGGTAGCAAAACAAACTGGAGGAAACTGTTCAAGTGTCGTCCTCCTTTGGGAGACTGACCTAGTAATCAACCACAAAGCTTCCTGTGACATCATCCATATAGTGAGAGCATATGGGTTGGCTAGTCTGGTCCTGTTTGTCCGCGTTTATTTTTTCAAGTAACACTCGCGGTCCCGTAGAGGGAGTGACCTGACATGGTGCATTTGTAAATTCAGTCTGATGATCTACACTAAAACGAGAGCCCCGTTGGTTGAAGAAACGTAACGTTAACTGTCTATATGAATTAACAAACAGGTACATTTGTTACACATTCACTCCGCTCAGTCCTCTGCTGCTCCATCTCCCCAGACAGAGTGCCCAGAGTGTGCTCCAGCACGCAGAATGAGTATTTCTGAATGCACAACTTGCATCGTCTTCCTCCATTGTCTAAAACAAGCAAACAGAACTTGCTAGCTAGTGCTAGCTAATGTCTGTCGAGAATTGTTTTGCCTCCATCTAAGCCCCGCCCACCAAAAAACATCATACTGTTTACTAAGAGTAAAAGGGTCTATGAAACAAAGTTCAAATCCAGCCTTCTTTCTCACCTCCACACACCTGTGCACTCACTGAGTAAAGTGGGCAGACCTGTTGGAACCAGGAATTGGAGTTACAAAAATTTACAAATGCAGCCTCAGAGCGGAGCGGGTGCAGGGGGTTTTAGATGCTGTTTGATGATGTGACAAGCAGTCTGAAGGGCACTGACCCTCTTGAGGTTCAGTGATTACTCTGAGCAAATCTCGAGCTGAGCCAACAGCAAGCAATAGGTCAACGCTTTGATAGGGTGAAGGATAACGGTCAGGGGTCAACTATCAAAAACAATCATGGCTGACTGAGCAAACTTCATTTTCACCATGGAAGCACTGACGGGGGCTGTTATAATGATGCACTATTAACTTTGTCCTTAACTTTGATAACCAATTGCTTCACTCCCACTATCTTTCCAACGCTTTGTTTTGATTTGCATTCAAATAAAATCTCACTCCCTCCTCTCAACATAAAAAACAAAACAACTTGAAAACTATAAACCTCTTTTATTGCCTCTCAATGAAGCGCGGGACTAATCATGGCAATATCACTAACTGGAATTGCATTATAAATGTAAATCATCCATATGTGACTTCTACATCAATAACAGTGATTTCCATATGTCAGTAACTGCCTGATGCCTCCCTGCGAAACCTTGAACAAGATCTACAAAGAGAATCAAGAACTATCACCGTTTAAATCCCTGCTGTCCCTCCTATTCACTGCTTCGACTCCACGCCTGCGCTCAGTCAGGGGCTGATTCCACTGGCTGCTCTGAGTGGCTAATGAAGATGGCGGGGGGGCGTGTGTGTTTGTGCGTGTTGTAGCTGAACCACACTGTGCTTAACATGACTTTGGGCCCGACCAGAGGTTTGGTGTTTTTGTGGCTGCTCGCTTGGTGGACATGACTACCGATCTGAATGACAGATTAAAGCTGTAACTGAGCAGGGGGGCTGGATGTAGGGGGTGTCTGTCAGTGTGTACTTAAGAAAAAAAAACACCTGATCCAAAACAAATTGACATTGGCAGTCAGTTGGGTGCCAAGACCTATTTCTGGTTGAGTTGGGAGCAGCAATGTGGTTTCCCTTGACTGGGCCTCAAAACTGATGACTGTGTTTCTTATTTAGGCGCTGTGCTTTGCACTGAATCAACTGAGAGATAAAGAATCTTTAAGTGAAATACTACAGCATGCACACTTAATATCTGATATATGTAACTTGATTCACTAAAGCAGTTAGATGGTGGAGAACTGAACCGTGGCAGCAATATATAGGCAACTAAATTAAGCTTAATTAGATCGAACTGCAGTCAACCTGCTGTTGAGCGTGTTGCTCTACTCTCACTGCAGTTTGTAGCCAGTTTATTGGCACATCATGCCAGATGCATGGGGAACTTACACATGGCAAATTAACTGAGATGGGAGGAGCCTGTGCGCTTCATAGCTTCTGCTTGTGCACGAATCCTCTCGCAACATCAGCCTTAAACTGATTCATTTTCTAAAGAAGAAAGAACACTCCACTTGGCGTGCAAGTAAAATTAAACAATTAAATAAATCAATGAGCAAAGAGCCCAAAGGACAAGTAATAAATACAACAAATCATTTGCCACTGTTGATCAGTCGCAAGCAACTGCAGGTGGTGTATTGGACTGCAGTAAACAAAGCTGTGTGAAACTTCCAAGCAGTTTGTCAAACAGGCGTGTGCACACTACAATGATCACAGCTGATGAGGCGCATCGCTTGAGTCACAAATCACCTACTTGCCTGCAAAAACACACCGATTTTAATTTGGTTTGTAGTATATTTCTGTCTTTCAGGTCAAAGAGATTCAAAGAATTCAAGAAATCTTCTCCAAAAGCTGGAGACTAATGATGTAGTAATGCAATAATGTGTGATGATGCACTAATGTCAAACTAGGAGCTGCTAATTTAATGATATGGAAGCAGTGGTTCATAGAGTTCTCACGTTGAAACTTTCCCCCTAAATTACTTTCCAGATGACTGGTGTTATCAGTCTTTTATCATGAAAAGTAACCTGATCTGACACTAAATCATCCTGGGTACAGCCATAATTTCCATTCCCATCTTTTTGTCATCTTTTCTAATTTATTCTTGGTGGAACTTTAAATTAGCATGACACCCCAGATTAAGGAGACGGGCCAGGCTTCTCTTCTCTTTCTGGGAGTCGGAGTCATGCAGAGATGTTCACTTAGAGAGTCCTAATTAGTGTAATGGTCATCTTTTTCTCCCCCATTAATGCCCAGTTTTAGTAACCAGGCAACAATAGCTGTAGTGCATTATGGCGAGCTGGTTTTATATGTGAAAGACTGGAAGTTGAATGACGGGGTGGTAAACTGTTTGGCATTAATTCTCTAAAATCATCCATAAGTTAACCTTCACCTGCTTTTATCAAAGAGCTTCCTCAGAGGGGGGAAAAACACCCAATTGTTTGAAGCTGAAGTAATTTACCTGATGGCAAAAACATTTTCTGCTAAAATTAATCTGTGCTGCTTCACGCCTCAGTCTAATTTGTTACCAACACATAAATAATTAACTCTAAACCCAAAGTGAAAATATTATTCCACACATAATTACATTTCTTTCAGTTCATCAGTGGCATGTTTTGCATTCCAAATTTGCAACACTTTGCTGCAATTTCACAGTTTTGATTAAATTTATTTACTTGAGCACTTTCTCCCTCTGTGTTTCAGTAAACATAGCAGTAGGCACAAGAGGTGACAAGGTGGATTGCCAATGACAGTTGAACTGGAAGCTGGTACGAATCTTTGTCAAACTTTTGTCTCCTGCATTGGAGAGCTTGCAATGACGCCTAGCACTCTGCTATGTTCTGGTGAAAGGGCCTGAGCTTGATTACAATGTATAGCTAAAAACACAACTAAACATGCTGCCCCTTTTTTTCCCCTTGAAGATTCTACTTGTCTATGGTGCAGCAAACAAAGCCACCAAATCACAACAGACTGCAGGGTTTCTACGAGGGAAGGATGTTGCCAGCGTCACTTTGATTGCCTCAAATGATATCCCCGCTGAGGTGATCAACCGCATATAGGCTGATTGGATATTTCACAGGGCGCTGCTGCTAATTTACAAGGTGGAGTGTTGCCACTGTTTTCGAAGAGAACGCCGGTATAAATATCCGTGCTTAACACTGTGAGTCAGTGTGTTCTGACTCTGCCCTGGTCAAGGCACGCTGCAGTTTTCAAACAGGCCCTGGGGCTGTTTTTGTATTCTGCTTTTAACGTTGCCAGTGTCCTCTTTTCTCCAAAACATTAACTTTTCAGAAAAATAAGTGGTTGATTACCCTGTTGACACTGGCACATTTGCCTCATTTTGAATTAATCAAGACCATCAAAATAGCATTAATAAAACATTAAAAAGAAGAGGTGAGGGTACGCAAATGCAGAATACTGAATACATTATAGGGCCAGTGCACTTGCAGTCCATATTGAGGATCTGGACTGTGATTGGGCATTGTCATGGTGAAAAGAGACGTACATTACAGTGTAAACATGGTCTCGGCAGACTAAATATTTTAATGTGTAGACATGAAGATAGATCAACTCATTCATATTACATTAAAGGTATACTATGCAGGATTATAAACACCTGGCAGCGAAAATGAATCCAAAATCCAACCACAGATTTGCTCTCGTTTGGTGTTTTGCCCCCCTATATTTGCGTTTTTTCAACCCTGTGTCACTGACATGCCTGTTGCTTATGGTCTGGCGCCTGAGCGCTGTGGGGGTACATGCCCATTAACGTTCCAAACACAGAAAATAAGAAAATAATGGTCGAGGGTAACCTGGAAATCCAGATGCCCCGCCCCCAGCAAATTTGAATTTGCTCTGCACGGGGATCTGGCCCCGACGAGCAGAGCCCGGTGAATCGCCATCCGACCAATCAGATCAGTCTGTCTTTCAGAGGCGGGCTCTGGGCGGGCGTAACATGATGAGGACAGTGCTGCGCCGTAGGAGTCTAAAAGTAAACAGCCAAGATGGCAGCTGCTGAAGGACCACGTCCATTCAATTTAGCTTTGCAAGAAACGCTAAGCCAACTACACTTATTTTATTCCTTGAGAGAGGAACAGAAGACTGCCCTAGAAGCCTTCGTTTCCAGGAAGGACGTTTTTGCCGTTTTGCAGACGGGATACGGCAAAAGCATAATATATCAGTTAGCCCCACTGGTCGGCAAACAAATGGGACTGAGTGCAATGAATACGCCCCTTGGGTAGGTGAGGGCCAGACTCAAAATCTTTCTAGATTTGAGTCTTCAGCTAGGTCGAGGGCAGAGTCTCTGCAGAAAAATACACCACCACATATCTCTAGTGGGTCATGATTACTTCTGTATGAGTCTATGCATTGTTTAATTCAGGAAAATCCTGCATAGTATATCTTTAACACTTTCTGACGTGTGTTTAATGTGAGTATATGTACCCTGGACATGTCACCCAGGCCATCTATGGCATCACAGTTAAAGATAGATATCTTATTTGGCATCGTGAGGACTAAGAACTGGGTAAGAAATGAACAAAAATTTGCTTTTGACAAAGACTGTTTCTTTGGCTAATCGTTTTGATAATTTGATGGTAACTTTAATTACGACAGGGTGCTTTATACATTGACAGTCCCATTAAGATCATGAACACGGGTGAGAAAGGAAAAATTAATACTACAGTGTTCTCGGAGTTTCTGAAAACATTCGGGCCCTGTTTAACCTTTCATTCCCTTCCTACATTCGCAGAGATTTTTACACACAAGACTATGCAGAAGATCAATGCCGGTTATATCACTGGAGATCTAATATAGCACCTCCAGGATTCTTTCTGACAGAGTGTGCAAAAGCCTTGCAACAAAATACAGCTCCGGCCTGAGCTATCAGCACAGTGTTGCTGATGTTGCTTGTGTGCAAATTAAGTTCAGGGGAGGTGACATTGTGAACATGGGAGGTTTTCAAAGGTTCCAGACGCTTTCAGCGTCACAACTCCTTCACGAGGAAGGCTCTGCTCATATCTCATGCACCATGACAGGAATTGACTTGTTTTTTCACCTTAGCGTCCCCGGTCACAGAGTCTAGACTTTGTATTTAGTCATTCTACACCCTTCTCCCCTTGCCTCAGCTAGACCTGAAACGAAACCCATCATCCATCTATCCATCCATCACTGTATTCACTCTTACTTTTTTTAATCCCTGCTTTCTTTTTTGCTTATTGCACAGCTTCTTTCCCCTGTTGCAGCATAAAAAAGACCTGGGATGATGTGTTACAGACCCTATACCGCTCTCTGTATTACTGTTCCTGCTTTCAGTCACCCATCCATCCCCCTACCTCCTTGGAGGGGACCCTGGATCCCTTCCGTCGTGACCACCAGCTTTCCACCATGGCAATGAGGCAGGAGAGCACCACGCCGGCTGCCAGGACGCAGAAAACGCCGGCGAAGCTGTGGATGTCCAGGGCGTTGCCTCGCTGTCGTGTTTGGACCGAGCTGTAGAGGTCACAGGGGCTGTCCTTGGGCCACCACTTAAGTTTCAGTATGTCCATGTCACCATTCTGCTGGAGCTCCAAGATTCTGGGACACAGGCAGGAGACGCAGGCATGTTAGGAGAGACTCAAGTACAGTTAAGGCGCATACTTCACACACACTTACAAAACAGAAATACTGCTACAAAAACACAAAAGTAAGCCAGGTATACATGACTGAATGTGTAGATGCCTGAATGAGCAACAAGCCAGCAACATCCAGAAGAGTAAGATAACACTGTCCAGGATGAGCACAGTCATTATGATCATTGAAGGTGTCTGAGTGTAATTTGAATGAGTCAAACCCTACAAAACAATCACGGAAAATGAAAAGTATCCATCTGTACGAGTCAACTGCACAGAACCTGACAACACTGCAGCTTTTACTGCAGTTGCTATAACTCCCCTCTTCCATTTGAGGGCAGTGTTTGCCAGTCAAATCCCTCCCTGATCCCTGACAACCATATTGGGCTGTCAAACTCATTATGGCTAACATTAATATGTTTTGCAGCACAGCGCGAGTACACTGCCACAATGTCATTGCGCAGCCTAGCTTTAGTCCCACGATTGATGGCTTCAGAGAGGATACAGCTCAGAGGTTGATGGGGTCCCTCTGTTAGCCTTCAGCTTATTATTTAACTGGGTCGTTCGTTTTGGTTTGGAGGAGAGCTGCAGACACACACAGACAGACAGCCGTACAGAGGCTCTGTTAGCATTTCGGCTGGATATTTAACAAGCGATCTGGCATGGAGGAGAGAGAGGGGCACTGGGAGAGAGAGAGACAAAGAGAAAAAAAGGCAATGTGGGAACGTGTGTGTGTGTGCGTGTTTATGCATATACGTCCCTCACAGGCACATACATACTAACACAGTAAACAAATAGATGCAAATAATCCCTAAGCCGCCACACTGATTGACACCAACAGGGTAGACACACATCCAGAAATGAACAAAGTCACAAACTTGACTGCACGCATGTCAAAGCAAACTTAAACAGGATGCATACATGTGTAAATAGAGACAGATGTTTGCAATTATCTGCACAACTTCCTGGGGGCAAGCCCCCTCCTGCAATTTCAATGACAACGTGCTGACGTGAACGACAGTGCCCATCTCTCATCTTCAGCTTTCCTCATGCGGAATACACAGAACGGACTGAAATCAATCAAGGAATGCAAATGGGCCCTACAGACAGTTTAAATAATTAATTTCATCCACAATAGCCAGAAAAAAAACCTGGCTCATTTCAATGTAAATCAGCTAAACAGGCTCGGGCAGGCACGTCGCTCTATAACCACGTCACTCTCATTAAGGGACACTCAATTATCACTACCTGAGCTTTACTGAGCTGGAGGGACTATATGGTCAAAATGCCAGTTGTGGTTGTAGGAGAGGAGAGGAGAAGAGAAGCAGACAATACAAGAATAGAAAAAGTAATTCGAACAGCAAATCCACCAACATTCATTCTAATACGAGATCATGTCCACCAACTGCCAGCTTGATTGTGGGATTGTTTGGCTCAGATCAGCGCAGATTAGCGCCAAGATTAGATAAGACTTTGTGTAGACGATATGCAACATTGACTCAAAACAAATTAAATCAAACTGATCTGCACTACTGTTCAGCAGTAGTAGTATAGTAGCAGCACTGGCCTAGTTGTATGCCCTGGTTATCACTCAACTGGCATGAAGAAGAGGTAGTCGGTGTAGAAATCCCTCGTCACACAACAATCTTGCATCTGTTCTTTTTCAGCAGTGCAACAGACGCTGCTCCTTTTTCCTTTTAAACATGCAACTTTTGGACTGTAATAAAGTCAGGACTTCTTCTGACATTGCTTCTTGCTTGACCCCTCCCTGCACTCTGTGGGACAAATTCGCAAAAAGATTGTGCGACTTTTGCAGCCGCTGAACCTGCACATATAAGACAACAAAAAAAAAGTGTAATTCTCAGAGCACCCACAAAGAGTAAATTGATGCAGTCTCTTTGTCCCTGTGCTATTTGCATGTGTTTAAATGAGGTAATATGCATACATTTGGTGCAAAATTGGCCCCTTTCTATGCAAATCAGCCACACTGCAAAACACCAAATCACCAAAAGACCGGCGCTAATAGCCACATGTAGTTGCAGGGAAATTATTAGCGTCTTCAGAGAGTTGGTGGTAACTGAAGCGCATTTATAAGGGGTGTCACGCCCAGACTTTCCAGTGATTATGGCAGCAGCACTGACAGACTGGGATAATAAATCCCAAATATGGTCTCTCTCTGTCACATTTAAAGTCCTCGCTGAGAGTTCTGAGGAATGCCTTTGCACCTCATCGGTCAGGACCTGTAGCTCATGGGCTGTAACAAATTTTGGTTTTCCTTATCTCTCTGGCATTGTTCTGTCTACTGTGTTCTTGGTGCAAAGGCGACATTTATACTTCGCCATGAATGATTGCACTCAGCTGACAAACTTTATGTCTCTGCTGTAATATCATTAGCACAATATCTTGCAGGAGAAGCAGTAGCGCTAAAACAATTCACTGTTGCATGCAGGGCACACTGTTGAAATTCAAGGGGACGTGGCTAAGATAGGTTTTTGAACAGTACCTGTGTATAATCCAATTTTAAACAGCTTAACAAGTTTGTTCTCGGTTGATGACAGTATCACAGAGAAATCACTGTTTATGAAAGTCAAAACAAGCTTCTTTTTTTCCCCCACAGAAGTGTTGTGCCTTTCATACAGTACTGACCTTTTTATCTGTCACTTTGACAACAGCAACACACACTCACTCACTCACTCACTCACTCACTCACACAAGCACAAGCAAGCCCGCACTCTGACAGACGGCTTCGCAGAAAGACAGATTACACACAGTCTAATGAGATGGAATAAGAGCGATCCCACCTATCAAAGAAGCCAGGCAATGTTTTGTCAAAATATTTCATCATTTCTCGCTTGGAATTCAGCCAACTTCTAAAGATTTCTTGTCTGAATTGATGTCTTTTCATGTCAGTCGGAAAGAAAGAGGCATGCTTTGTGTTGCGAGTTGCCGTCTGTTATCTCTGCTCATGGGGTGACTGTTCCTACTGTACGTGTCACAGATGTCATGTCAAGCAGGTTTCTGTGTGGCACTTACAGGAGTGGAAATAAGTGGCGACATTTCTACTTTAAAATCTGTGAAAAATAATTACTATAGACAGCAAACGCTTCTGCGACACAATCCTACAAAAGGGCTTTACTGTTGACCTTTGAGGGGAAACAAATAAACAGCGGAGAAGGTAATTACTGTAACATTTCAGCGACGCCAGGTGCATGTAATTGTCAAATCCTCGCATGATTTCAAATACGATTTTGCTGTGTGTTCAGATTACTGAATCTATAAGTTAAAGCTTTTCAAATATTAATCAAAGAATTGCTAAATGCAAACTTTCTCCGACTCCACTGTAGACAATCAAAAGGATGCCAAACAGAACAACAAAGACGAACTAAAAGGCTTACTCCCAAACTTGATCAAAAGATCAAACAGATCAAAACAAGAAAAACAAACATTTCAAACGGAGACTAAGGATGTGACTAAGCTGCATGTAACTTTGAGGGAGGACAGAGACGAACAGATTTGAGATTCAGGACAGAGTGCTTTCTCTCTCCCCTCTATTACGACCCTGTCTGCCCGTGGAGCTCATCATCTATCACTCTGCACTAATTGGCCTATCAGAGTTATGCAAAAGCTGCTTCCCCGATAGGCCCTTGAATCAAACCCTAACGCTGACATGCACTCACAAGAACACACACATAATAGCTACTGTCACATTTACCTTACGTTTATCTCATTGAGGTTAAGCTGCCCTTTCCCCGCCCACAGATAGGCAACAGATACACTGATTTAACTCTGAATATTTGCAAAGAAGATCAAAATAATGATGACCATGCAGGAAATATTATGTGATGCCGGCTGTCTTGTTTTCCTGACACCAACACACTGGAGCGTGCCTGAGTTTGGACAGATGGTGCAAGCTAAAATTGAAGAGGAAGATGCTTACATTCAACACTACAGGGCCCCTTTTAAATATGATGACAATCCCAACATAATAACTCATAAATGCGGCATGAGCTTGCCCGAGTAATTCCAGTCCTAGTGCTGAAATGTACCTAGCACTTGGTCACTCGCAGATAAGCACATGTAAAATCGGTTACCAACAAGCGGAGGAGAGATCTCTGTTAGCTCGTGGCAGCCACTGAGCGAGGAATACTTCAACTTTGTGAGAAAAAGTGAGCACGGCGATGATCATTTTTAAACACAAAAGCAGTTTGCCACTGCTCTTCATTTATCTCCATCCCATGGCTGACAGGCGGGATGAAAGGCCACCGTGAGCTGCCTGACAAAAACATGGGTTGAGTCAAAGGTTTCCTGCAGTACACCATCTGTCTGGGTCTCTAATCTGTCTGTCGCTGTCTCACCAAAAGAAACACAGCTTCCCTCGAAAACACGTATGTGCAAACACACGGCGACGCTGATTTAAATGTGAACGCATGCACACGCAGTAAAAGCCGAGTCACGCTCAGAATACACTGCAGTGCACGGTGTGTTTGAAACAATGACACACTGACATAATGAGAACTAGGAGTAGCTAATTAAAGTGTGTGTGTGTGTGAGTGCGTGCGTGTGTGTCACGGTCTTTATGTCCTCATGAAAGATCCACTACATTACACCAAGTTTGATGGAGTTCATGATACAGCGCAGGAGAGGAAATCTGACAAGTAATTTATTTTCCCCACAGCAGTGTGCTTTTCCCTGCACAGTTATCCAAAAACTTTTTTTGCTTTAATTTCAGTCTGAATATGTAGAATATAGAACTGAGGGAGTGTACACTTAGATGTGTTTCTTAGTTTTTTTCTCTTCCTTCAGGGTGTGTTAGTGTTTTTTCCTCAAGGCGTCATCAGTCAGAACACTGCTGCCTGCGGTATCGGGAAATAGATCACTTTGATCACTAAAAATAGCTTCTACTATATATCACTGCAGTCTGAGGACATACAGTGGAGGTGTTAGTGTCATGTCCTGCATGCCATAACACACGGGTTGCTGTACTGTATATACCTGCCTGTTTAAATATATTTGAATGCATCATTGTCACAGTATATGTAAAGGTTTCAACGTCAGTGTCAGCTGCATGCATGAAGGGAGTAAAGTGTGTTTCAGGTAAAATGTAATTACAGAACAATTGTAATTTGTGTGTGTATGCGGCTGTTATGGCCTTTAATTGTGTGAAACAGCTGTCCTGTGTGTGTATGTGTGTGCACAGCATGACTGTACGTGTGTTTGTCTTTGTAACGGGGTCTTATTACATAGCAAGTGTGTATGGTGTGCGTTCATCTTCCTGTGTCTGTGGGTATGTCTATGAAACAGCTGGTGTGCTGTGAGCTGCATTAACACTGTGTGTGTGCAATGAGTTATCACCTTGCTTTAAGATCGTTGACTTTGACTGGGGAGATCTATAATGACTTTAACACTCCCACTGGCTGTTAAAGCAAATGAGCAAGGGTTGCCCGTGTGGTAGGGGGGTAACTGTTGTGCGCCTCTGCGTGTGTGTGTGTTTGTCTGTGTGTGCGCGCGCGCTCTGTCTCTGCCTTCCCTGTTCTCTCCGCAGTGGCCGTTACTGCGTGGACTAGATGTTGCCATGGCAACTCTTTGGCAGCAGCCTTGATGGTGGGATGATCACACATAATTAGTTGACTCAAGCCGAAAAAGAAAGAACACCATAGCGATTTGGATAAAGGAGCAGGGGACAGACGACTTGAAGAAAAGGAAGATAGGGCGGTAAAGCAGAATGTGAAAGATGAGAGACTGCTACGAATTCTGTCAGGTGACAAAACACATCCAGGGTAAATTATACTGAGATCACACGCAGGGAGGGAGAGAGCAAAAGAAAGTGACTCACTGAGTATAACAAGGAAACTGTAGGTAGGTACGGTCACACGTATGCAGTGCAGACATATCTAAGCTAAAAAAAAAAAGACTCTTAGTAATGGAATTGATAATAGAGAAACTGCTCTGTATTTGTTGTCTGACTCTTTCCTATAGAGACACACAAGTATGCTCTTTTACAAGCAGGATCTATTTGATTTAGGGTTTAGGTAAAGGCCAGTTTTGACATGTGGTTGTGATGGTTACTTGGTTAGGAGTTATGTTGGTGTGCGTCCTCACAAGTGTAGAAGTGTTTGAGCAGGTGCACAGACTAATAGATTCACACATCTTAAATGTAAGCTTAGCTAGAGTAGGCAGTTTCATTTCGGCATCATTGGGCAAATATCCCATAATAAACTTAAAGCATATTGTAACTCAAGTGGACTGAGAGAACACTAGACATCTGCACCTCCTCTTGGCTCTGATTTCAGGCTTGGAAAATGTAGGCCGTGACAGGAGACCTTGGCTAATCACAGGTTATTTCAGAGAGAGGACATTTCTATTTGCTGTTCTACAAATGCAGAAGTGCATGCAAGTCCCTTCAGTGAAAACCCGATACACACTGCCCGCCCAAGAGAGAGCAGGCAGCAGGCTCTGGAAACTGACCCCCTGTCAGCTGCTGCAGCAACCCGAATCCAGCCAGCCTGTGTAACGGCAGCAAACTTTCTGTTGCTGCCATTACACAGGACAGACCCACCAGCAATCTGTGTAACCTGATGCTGGGGGGTTTGCACTGGCCGAATTGAAGCTGCTACAGTCGCCAACCCAACTTGGTCTCGCTCCGAAGTCATCGAAATCCAGTGCTTGGGCAACAACTTGCAGCATCAGACACTGACAAATAAAGCCGTCCTTGAACGTTGGCATAATACGTGGCCAGTCGCTGTTATGGTTTAAGAGCACTCGGTGGCATCAGGGGGAAACGTGGCGGGACGAGGACGAAAGTTAAGGCGGTGAAAGTCTGAGAAGGGTGGACGGGAGGGGTGGTGGATGGGTCCAACAAACACCGACTTTCGAGCTCGGTCTCACTCCGAAGTCATCGAAATCCGGCACTTGGGCAGTGACTTGTGGCATCACCATCCTTTAACAATGGCATGATACGCGTCCGGTTGCCGTTATAGTGCAACGGCACTCGGCGGCATCGGGGGGAAACGTGGCGGGACAAGAACGAAAGTTAAGGCAGTGACTTTTCACCTGGGAGAGCGGTTGTTTGTTCCTCAACCTAACCACATGCGTTAGTTGTTGGAGGAAAAAAACATCAATTCACATTGTTGCACTGGCGTTGTGCGTTTATTCTGAAAGAGACTGTATGTAAACAGTAAATTTCCCGTGAAAAGGGAAGACAATGCATGTGACAGGCAGAACTTGACACAGCATCCCAGAACATCAACAACCAACGCACCCAGGGTACCCTGAACGTCATATCTAGACGTGGAGGTTCTATGACCACATGTCGATATGCGACGAGGTTGGAGTGAGAATGCCTTTGTCAACAAATGGTCCGCAGTTGCTGCCCACTCTCCTCTGGACGTAGCGGTCCACAGCAGCATGAAGCAAGGCGAAAGGATGGTGGGGTTGCTAGCTAGCTAACTCTTGTCTCATTTATGGTCTATTATACACAGAGAGAAAGAGTGCTCCACAATTAAATAAGATTAAATAAATCAATCTATGTGAAACTCTGGGTTACTGTATGAAGCGCATGCATGTGCCCAGGGTCATCTGGTGGGAGGGGCTTCAGACAGACAGGGGAGAGCTGCCAATAGGAGGGTGTATTTTCTATTTCTGCCCCTTTCTTTCCCACCCCAGCTTTAATTGCTTGCATCAAAGTCAGTAGAGAGTACTGTTCTCCTGATCCTCACAAATTATTTTTATGTGTTTGTCTTCTTTCTTCCAAAAAAAAAAAAAAAAAAGCTTCATGTTTAAATGTGGGGAAAAAAGGGGACAGGTGTTTCCTGTATTACCCAAAAAGTGGGCTTTTAGGAGTTCATTTGACTTCATTTGACAGCAACATCTATTTGTAACAGTTTTAATGAGCAGCCTCTAATGTTATAAATGATACCTCTACCGGAGTGAAAATGGACTGTTAAGAGATTTCACACTGTGTTGCTGCACCACTGCTGGGGTACAGGGAGTGTATTTCTAACTCAAATGGATGGCGGGGCCAAACGGAGACTACAGGCTCCAAAGTGAGTTTTGAAAGCTTGTTATCTCAGCACCTGGCAAACTGATCGTTGAGTCATTGGTATTGATCAATTCAGCTATCACCCCCTCAAGATATATTATGGCTATTTTCTGCTATGAGACAGTAAAAATCTCACTTATTGCCCCTTTAAATGCACTGTAACTCCATATATTGTGTTGATTCTGCAGTCCTCCCCAGGCTCATCCATAAGGCCCCCTATAAATACAGGTTATGTCCCAGGCTGCTGTTTCCCCCCAGCAGCAGGTTTTACCGCAGCTGTAGCCAGTTAAAATGCAGAGTGGTGTGGGTTAGATGATCAAGCATAATGTGAAACAGTTCAGTGAGTTTCCGAACGGGCTAGATAGACCTCTTAACTGTTTCTGTGAGAGGTGCTGAGGTGTAGTGCCTCACCGCGGCGCACACTACCATCTGAGGAACATCGGAATATGTCTGCAGGAACTACAACAGTCTTGCTCTTTTATACGAATATTCTTCTCCTGTCACCTCTGTAGCAAACACAATTTTAAGTTGGAGACAGTGAAAAATGGAAGTTTTCGGGGAGGTGAGAGGTGGAGAGAGAACGTGGAGTCAGAGGGGGAAGAGACGCGAGTGAGTCGGGGAATAAGGGAAGATGGAAAATTGAGTGAGGAAAATGTGAAGGGAGCGCAACACACACGAAAAAAAAAGCTGGCAGTGAGTTCAATCTGGATGGATGGCTGACAACAAACTCATACAATGGAGGAAAGGAGAGCACAGGCGAGAAAGTAGGGGAGATAGGAGCAGGGGAGGAGTTAAGAGAGGAGAAAAGACAAATAATGAGATGACTGAACAGAGGAAGAATGTCAGATGAAATGAGCAGACTGGGGGTAGATGACACGGGGATGAGAGACAGAGAGGTGTTATGCTAAAATGAGTTTGTTGCTCTGAGACGACAGTTCGCTGTCAGCTCCTTAAATGAGAAGAACGCCGGCTGCCTCACTGGTGTTAGCCTCTCTGGAAAACATGAAGGAGAATAATGTTCATATTATAAAGTCAAAAAGTAGTTAAGCATTTTCACCGTAGCTCAGATGACTGCGGGGTCAGAGGAGTTCAAAAGTTTGCTGTCAGAGTTCAAACACCTCTTAGAAAATATGACTTGTTTATGAAAATATTTGCAGTCAAACGAGTACAGTGAGCAGGCTTTTCAAGGGGAAACTTTTTGTAGCTGCAGGTATTTCAATTAGTCTGGGTAGGTAGGTAGAGTGACACAGTGATTAGGGAGGCCAGCCTTCAACTGGAGGCCTGAGCTCAAGCACCCATGTCAGCAAACGACCCACTGAAGTATCCTTTAGATGCTGAATCACCACAAGCTGAACCGGACTTCTGACCTGCCCATAGAGACGAGGAGGAATCAATAAAGCGTCAGATTATTATCATTACATCACCTTGTGTTTTGCTATGTGACCTGCCTCAAAGAACAAGCCGGACCTGTCAGAAACACATCCAAAAGAGACGCAGAGATCAGCGAAGAACTGACCTGTGCTGCAAACGCTTGGTTTATTTGTCCAAATCACTTCACCAGGAAAGTGACTGAGCGTTAGTCAGGACTCAGCAGCATCGACCCAGTCAGCAAAGTGCACCTGCTCTTGATTATTCTTTCTCTGTGTTTTAGTAAATAAATAAATAAAAAAAAAAGCTGAGAGAAGCTGAGAGTGAAGCACAGTGACCCACAGCCACACATCAACACCCTGGAAAGTCTGTTTATTCAACCAGAGCCTGCTGGATTCGTCTCAGACAGAAGAAATATTATTCCGGCACTGGTGGTGCATATTTGATTTTTGCTTTTGAGCGGGTTTATTTTGGTGCCCAATACAAAAAGAGTGAACCACAGAGGTTTCTCCAGTGACCTTCCTCGTCGTAGACTGGGTATTTTCACTGCCTCATTTTAGTTGCAGAGATAACACGCTGGCCCCTATCTCGCAGTAACAGTGTGTACAACCTGGTTGGGTATTTGCTGAATTTCTAAAGCTGGGTGCATATTAAAGGAGAACAGCCCGGATTTTAGCTGGTGATTTCCTCTGTAAAATGTCTGCAACACTGGCTCAGAGTTTTGAGAGCTGTGATGGGCTGAAGTCAACATATCATCACCATGATGATAAATAGTTATAAAACCTGAGTTTTGTAGTGCAAGACTCTTCTCTGGGCCAGTTCGTTGTATGCACCAATACTACATGGGCATAGAAATACATTAAATGTATTAAGAAACAGGAAACTAAATGTAAAAATGTCATTCAAATACGCTTTTACACAGAGATCACTTGATAGGCTTTTGCTTATTCACACAAAACGAAACAATGGCAGCATGCTGACATCCCAGAACCTAAGGGGCATGACGGTCATGATATGTAGGCATAACATGGCAAAACAATTACTTACTGTCCTTGTGGCGGCTGATCTCGCCCTTTGCTAAGAGGGTTAGGAGCTCCCATACCTCATTGTCTCCCCAATTGACCCTTTGCTAAGTCTCGCCCTCAGACACAGACTGACCAATTGTAACGTGGGCCGACTCAGACCAGGGTCCGACAACAACACAGCTGTGCTCCATTGACTCTAATGCAATCGTTTCACATTTCCTTGATTTTCAGGCTGGTTTTGTGGATTTGGAGCTAAATGTTGTGCCTGGGGCATGTCGTGTATTAATGATACTCGTTACCTGGAGAGGTTGGAAAAAGATATATGTTTCTTCCCTGTTCCAAAACCAAAATCAAACCCTGAAAAGTGTAGGGTTAGCTAGCTAGCTACTGAAGATAT
>NC_065513.1:26657206-26710248 GCF_006386435.1 Epinephelus moara | reverse complement strand
ACACAGACTGTAGACCCCTCTGTCTGCTTCTCTCTGGAATCACTCTTTCATTTTTCCAAAAATAAGATAATATTTCTTCAGGGAGTGCAGCTAGTTACAGTGTGGGCTCCATGCTTACTCAACAGCTTATTGGACCATCATGAAGGGGCGGGGCTTAGTGAAAGGTCAATTTGCGGATGTTTTTGACAACTGTTCTTCTTTGAGTTGGCTGCTAAATGCTGCTAGCTGCCTGTCCCTTTTACACAGACGTTGATTCAGTGCTGTTTCTACCTAACTTTGTTCCCCCATTCTGCGATTGTACCATTGGTAAAGAACAGTGAGGCAGAATAACGGTGTGGCTTGAATAGTCAGTGTTGAGGGGCTGAGAGGAAGCTTAACCAAAGACATGCCCCATATCCACAGATTGACACATGTGGACCTGCTTGGGGGCATCCAAACGTGCACTCCTTGAAAGGTATGGAAACACAGAGCACAGGTCACCACTATGGCTGCCAATGATTATTTTCATTGTCAATTAATCTGTCAATTATTTTCTTGATCAGTAGATTAATGTTTGGTCTTTAAAATGTCTGAACATGGTATAGAAATCGCAATTACAGTTTCCTTAAGCCCGAGGTGATGTCCTCAAATGTCTTGTTTTCTTCAAACCAAAAAACTGGTTTCAAAATATAGTAGCTGAAATCAGAAACCTGTTTTCTTAAAAAATATTCAAACCGATTAACCAATAATTCAATCAGTTGGTGATTAATTTAACAGTTGACAGCTAATCTAAAAATCAATTAATTGCTGCTGCTTTAGACATCAAAGAAAACACTCATGACAGGGACATGGAAACGCCACAGGGAAACGAGCCACGCCAATGTTCAAACACAGGACCGTCCTACTGTGATGCATCAGTGCTAATCACCGAGCCGCCATGTTGCCCTTTCAATTAACAGTGTGTCACTATATTGAAGCTCAAGGAACGTGGTAAGAGAGGTCATATACCCATGAGTCTTTGGTCCCTCAAGTAAAGTTTGCAAAGCTTAATTACTCCAATTAGCGCTCTCAGGGTTCAATGTCATACACTTTGTCAACAAAGTTTTCAATTAAGCACCATTAAGACACAGTGTGTGGGTGAACTGGAACAGATTATCAAGCTGAACTATGATAAACAACAGACAGAAGTCAAGCAGTCATTAACCATCATTAACACATTGAGAGAGTGAGGGAGAGACAGACAAAGAGAAACAGAGGGAGAGAGAGCCACATCCCCATCATTAATTGTGATTACTAAAGATTTAATGAATGTACTAAGTGTGTGGGCTGAGTTTTACTGTGATGGATGGATAGAGGAGTGACAGCTCCTGAGAGCGAGACAGACAGAGACGAACAGACAGACAGACAGACAGACGGACAGAGACAGACAGATTAGATTGACACTTGACATTAAATCAATTTTTTGTCAACTGGAACAATGTCAGTGTTGTAAAAACACTCATGCACACATATGTATGTATGCACACACACACACACACACACACACACGATCATCCTTTCTTTGTTCACCACCGTTGGAAAAAATGCATTATTTTCCCCCATGGATAGTGATTTCCATGGATTGGAAATTGAGGGCCTCAGAGCCTCCAGCTTAACTTGAACTCACTGTGTGAATGAATGTGTGTGTGTGTGCGGTAGAGAGGGAGAGACTGATGGTGAATCAAATAACTTGCTTTTCAGCTTTGGCTTCTTTAGCAGGAGCCTGATCAAGCCTTATTTCAATTATGCATGTAGCTTATGGCATGATGGTGCTACAAAGAGCCTTAAAACAAGGAACAGACTGTTGTTTTAGGGAAGCAGTGTGTAGGATTCACAGGATTTAGAGGCATCCAGCAGTGAGGGTTGCAGATTGCAACCAGTGGAAACTTCTCCCATGTGCCAAGTGTGAACTCCTGGTTAGGATTCCTTCAGCATTCATTGTACAGGAGGGTTTTATCAGAAGCCGAATTATCCACAGGGGTCTCTTCCTTTCCAAAACAAATGGACCAGGTGATTTAAACCAGTAAAATGCACTGAAAGCAGTTAATAAAGCAGTTTGATGTTAAAAATCAGTGTTTTCCTGATGATGTTGGGCTTGTTGTAGAGGGGCTGCTCCCATGCCACTGCCAGCACCCCGAGATCCGGGGACTGTCTGGCGCTATCTAGAGCGTTAGTCCCTTCTGGGCTACTGTAAAAACATGGCAGTGCAACATGGCAGACTCTGTGTACAGGGCCCTGCTCTCCATGTAGATAAACAGCTCATTCTAAGGCAACGAAAGCACAACCTTTTTTATTTTCAGATGATTATATACTAAAGAACACATACTTAATATATTGCATTTCTGCCAGTAAATCCCCCTAAATCATACACTGGACCTTTATATCTTAAATCTAAGAGCTGATTTTGAAGGTCTCTGGTTTCAGAAAGCACAATAAATTGTTGCAGTTGTTACCTGTTGTGTTTTATGCAAGCATCTCTTTTCTACTCTGCTTTTATTGTGGTCTTTTTTCCTTGCCATGGGATCAACATGGAAATCTGGGTTGGGTGTTATAGTATAAAATAGAAATGGTCAATACAATACATGAATCAATAAGAAAGAGAGACACAGAGGAGAAAAAGCTGAAGGAAAAAAAAAGCCAATACTCAAGTCAATATGTTCCTTGCTCGATTGGGAGAGCTGAACAGCAAGTGAAGCTAAAACTCAGTTTTCTCTCTGTGGGTTTTGAACTTAGTGAAACTTTTCTCAGTCAAATGTGTTTATTTCTACTGAAGTTCCAGGACTTTTGTCATTCTTACAGTATTAAAAACTATGTTATGTTAGCAAGCTAAAGCTGCTCTAGGCAACTCTTGATTTGCTGGAAAAATTCACCACAGTAACATTGACACAAGTGTTTTAAAAACTGCAAGCCATCAAGCTCCACTCTGACGGTCAGTGAGTGCTGCTCTGTTATCACTGGCCAAATGTGATAAATTACTAACTTAAAAAGCAAGGCTCAGCTCACCTCTTAGATCTTCAGAACAATGTCTTTTAACTGTCTGCACCAAAGCTGTGGAATAGCCTTACGCCCTCAATCAAATGCTCCCCGTCCACTGACACTTTTAAGACAAATCTTAAAGGGGAACTAATGTTTTTCCAACCTGGGCCCTATTTTCCGATCTACTTTTTTTTAATTTTAATTTTTTTTTTTTTAATTTTATATACTTTATTAATCCCCGAGGGGAAATTCAATTTTACACTCTGTTGTCAATTACACACAGGTCCGAACACACACATGCACAAACTGGACCTATACATGCACTAAATGGAGAGATGTCAGAGTGGGCTGCCCATGACAGGCGCTCCGAGCAGTTGGGGGGTTCGGTGCCTTGCTCAGGGGCACCTCGGCAGTGCCCAGGAGGTGAACTGGCACCTCTCCAGCTACCAGTCCACGCTCCACATTTTTGGTCCGGACGGGGACTTGAACAGGCGACCCTCCGGTTCCCAACCCAAGTCCCTATGGACTGAGCTACTGCCGCCCCCGTAGGCTCATCCAGATCCAGTTGGTCAAAATCGGGTAAAAGTTCAGCCATGACTACTCCATACAGAGTAACTTCTCGCGTTTGTAAGCTCGCTTCAGCGGTAACGTCCTGCAACAACTCAAATCTCGCGAGACCAACTGTCGTAAAACACCAAAGAAGGAGAATCTCGCGAGACGTGAAATTGCAGATCCAGACTTTCACTCTCTGATTGAGTGTTTTGACTTGCCACAACAAACATGTCCGAATTTTTACCCGATTTTGACCAACTGGATCTGGATGAGCCATTTGAATTTGATGACCGCCCGTATTTATTTAAACAGGGAGTACACGGACATACAGGAAGGCAGAGCTCATTGAAATTGAAGAGTGGACGAGGAGAGAGAAGGAGCAGCAACAGGCAGAGGAACATGTCCGAATCCAGCTAAAGGCAAACAAAAAATGTACATGTTCTCAATGGCCTTTGGTTGTTTGTAGTGGTTTTAATATTTTAGTATTTTATAATCTTTTTTTACGTACGTTATTTTTCTTACCGTTCTTTTTCTGTTTAATTTTTGTGTACATCTTATATTGCTATATATTTGTGTGTCATTCTTTAATTTTGTACAGCACTTTGGTCAGATGTGGTTGTTTTTAAATGTGCTGTACAAATAAACTTGATTTGATCTGAAAAAAGTGTTTTCTTGAAAACTAGGCTGTCTGTGCAGAAGAAAGGTGCAAATACTTTTGAAGTTAGTGCCACATGACAAGAGAAAACAGCGACAAAGGACTGTGGCATTACCCTTTGCTCAAGAGGTAGAAAGCCTACAACTACCACGATGCACTGCACCACACTGGACCAATAAATGCTCCCACTGGTTGGTGACGTAATGAGAGCTAGGTTGTTTGACACAGAAAGAGACAATCTCAAATTACAGCTAAACAGTAAGACAAAATATGCTTCCGAAGACATTCAAGGTGAAAAATAGGCAATGCAGTAACAGGATCTTGGTTCATATTTGATCTGCACTGCCCAGCTGTACCGTTAGATCTCAGTATTTTCAGCCTCTGTTCTTACACTATAAAAGCACCCGCTTCTTGCTCACAAATTCTCGTAATACAGCCAAACAGTGCACTAAAATATGTTTCTGAAGGCCAGAAACAGGCAATACAGTAAGAGAATCTTGGTTTATATTTGATCAGCAGTGTGTACTTTTATTTTTCAATCAGAGTTAGGTCACTGTTTGAGAGAGAAAGAGTAAGGGGCGTGTCTCTGTCAATACTCGTCAATAATTCGTAGGCATACGAAAATGTGGAGGTATAATCTGTAGTTCGAGCCCTTGAGCCAGCGATAATCCACTTGATGATTTAATGCACACATTATATTTTTGGGTTTTATTACTTAAGTTACTGTGTTATTTATTAATGGGTACATTATTTACATTTAAGTAACAGATTAAGCATTACTGAGGTAATTATTATTTCATTGTCTCTTATAGTACTTTGCACATTTCTGCTTTCATGTGTGGTGTTTAAGTAGAGTCATTGTGTTCCCTTGGTTATGAGCTAATTTGTTCCTACCTGCCCTGATTTTGTGGGGACAGGTATGAGTGATACACAAGAGAGAGTACTGAGTAACAGTTTCCTTTTAATTTCATGTTGCTTGATCAATTAATCAGATCATCATTGAAGGTCTTGATCTACTGGCCTGATTTTAGTTGCTAATTATGTCATCTGTTGGTATCTGTGGGGATGATTGTTTTCTCTCTACAGTGTTGGAGGTACAACAACACTGAGTAAACTTCCTTAAAAAGAGCTGTGCTGATTTTTTTAAAGATCCAGGTGAAATTGGGCTCTTTATTGGCTAATTACAAGGGCAAATAGAGAGAGATTTTCTGTCAGAACATTACATTTACTGTATTGACCGCTGTTGAAACACCACAGTAACACTATCAAAGTGGTTCTCCTAAAACGCCCAAGACAACTGTGACAGAGAGCTAACAGCATTGGAGCAGGTATTATAACCTCCTCTGCAGTCTCTGTTTACAACCCTTCTGCTGGGACTAAAACGTAAGATTTACATGGGCTAAGGCAGCTTTAAAAGCCATTTATATGTGTCCTTCAATGGTGCAATTTGGTTTATCTCTATCATATACATTTCAGAAGAAAAACTCCACTATGCGATTCATTAAATTCCACTTCAAGGTTTGCAATAACCCAACTTTCACAAGTCAGTCCATCAACATTTTTTTAACTATTGCTGACAATTTTATTGTCATGAGTGCTGCAGAGATAAAAGCTTGCTGGAACACTGAAAGCATCACAAACAAACTGTTTTTATGAGTCGTATACAGTTTACTTTGTATTCACTGGGACCCGGAGCCCTTTAATATCACTTAAAACAACTTTTAGTAGAGGACTACTTTCATATTAGTGACACATAGCTTACTGTGGTTGGACTTTAATTTATCATCTGGATAGGATATGAAATAAATGCATGAAAGAGCTGAGGCTGTGGAGGGAATTATAGAGAGGATGCATGGATTACTGGATTTAAGACTGAAATAAAGGCAAGTCTGCACCAAAGATATTAGGACGGGAGAAGAGAAAAATAAATAATGTTAACAGTTATCACTTACACGCATATGCACACCCGCTGCCCTTGCTAGAGTATATCTTAGCAGCACGGGAGGCACATTAGCTGGGTTCAGAAGCAAATGACCCCCTTTTACACTGTCACACCACTATATGAAATGATCAACTTTATCAAGTCCTCTCTGATCCAGTTTTAACATCTTGTGGCAAAATTTCTCCATCCTCTTTATGTGAAAGAACATGTGTTTCCTTCCAAGATAAGAAATAAACAAACCACTTGAGCCCTCAAAAAGTTCCAATCCCTCACAGCTGTCTCATTTGGCGAGGCAATCAGAGCTGATGGGCATTTTTTTCCTCCACTGCGGTTACATTCATACAACCCAGGTCAGGATAATTACAAGCCACTACTAACAGAGTAATGTCATTTGTACAGAATTAAGCCAGCCTCTGGTGCGTGCTCACCACAACAATCTAACCCGTGGTCTCGGAGGTGTGATGTGTCCGTGATTGTGGCAATGATTTGTCGCTGCTGTGTACGTCATTTGCCCCCTCAGGCGTGCCATCCAGCACTCCAACTGTCCCTACAGAAATAAAGCGTACCATCGCCTTATTTTAGAAGCACAACTATCAGCCCTAAGGCCACTGATGAACACTTGCCTGCAGCCAGGTCATAAAACAACAGTATGAATGTATCATTGTTATGTGTTGTGATGCTATGTAACAAGGGGTGTGACTACAATAAAATTCATATAGTAGAGGTGGTGCTCTTTGTTTGTGTGCCCTAATTTGAAAGAAAGACTTTTATGAAAGCACAACCCTGATATCATACTCATGAGCATATAATTAATTTTCTCTTTCTCTTTATTCTTACTGACATTTATCATCAATTTTCATTGAATTTGTTGCACTGAAGATGAAGTCAAGATTGAAATTCTGCAGTCCTGACCATAACCACACACAAAGAGGCACCTCATCTATCTTGCAATCAAAATGTAAAACGTAATTGTGCTCAATATGCACAATAAAATGTCAGGCCCCGCAGTTTATCTTCTTGGACTGCGGCACCCTCGAGATGTCCATCTGCTATGGATTAAATCTTCTAGTTTAAATGCTCACATCAATGCCCCAAGACACTCGCAGACAGAAATAATATATGCCTGAGAGAGAGGGCTTATTTTTTTCCACAATCTTGCCCCTTCAGCACTTCAAAACAACTTGTCAGTAGCTGTCAGTTTAAATTAGCGGACTAGCCCTTTACGCTACTGTTTTCTGACTCTGGTAAATCTGCAGGCTGTCTCCATCAATCACAGAACAGCAGCGCCCACACACATGCAAACACATACACAGTTGCACATTATTTGTTCTATAGCGCTGACAAACACATATACACACACACACACACACACACACACACACACACACACACACACACACACACACACACATAAACACAAACCTGAAGTGGTGCAGCACTTGCACTCTGGCAATGGCTTCTTCCAAACAAACAAAGTGGTTGAAAACGATGGAGTTGTAGCAGTCTGTCTATCTCTACAGACACTGCCCTTATTTCTTTCTCTCCTAAGTGTCAAAGCAAATAAATTCTTTTTCATCTGTCTTATTACCTCCAGGGACCTGCAGATAGTAAACACTCCCCAAGTATGCAGAATGCACACTTTAACTGATTCACACACACATATAAAGTAGTAAGTACTCCTCTGAAGTTGCAGATTCCCTCTTCAATTACACCACACAATCACTGACTATTAGGATCTTTATCGATCACTGGTATATTTATGTACCAGCTCACATGTTTCTGATCTCTTTATCGTATTTAATTTTCTCTTACTTTTCTTGTTATCAAGATTTATTGACTGAGGACATGTCATTGAGATCAAGATCTCTTTTGCAAAAAAGACCCAAAAACTAATTATGGACACAGAAACATCACACACACACACACACGCACTGACACATTAATTAAAACAATAAAAAAATATCATTAAAAACATCAGCAAGTAAAACTTTAAAGTCTCTCAGAGGGACGAGCATCTAACTTCAAATTGCGTTAGAATAAATAAATCCATAAATCCAGCATAGTTAATTTAATGGACAGTATTTTTTTCTGTTTCCCAAGGAGAACGCTCTGCCTCAGTGTAAGAATGTAATTAGAATTTCTAATATATGAGCAATGAGTTTAGCAATCTGTTATCAAAAATAATTCCTATGTGTTTACAACACTGCACTATATCAAGCAGATTATCACTGACGGCATGTATAGGAGTGAGTGCGAGAGTAGGAGAAAACAAGATAGCATCCTCAGCATACTTGAGAGTTGTAAATTTAATATTATGAATGTACAAAGTAAACAGATGGAGACCCAATATTGAACCTTGTGGCACACCTTTCTAAGCACTTAATCTATATACAATGGCAAGAACACTCTCAACTCTGCTGGAAAGCTAAGCTAAAAACAACTTTAAAGGGTAGGTTTTGTATTTTTAAAACTAGACGCTATTTTCTCATGTTTTACTGTCTACGTGTCTAATGGGAATGGCAGTATTTGAAATTTGTCCAGTATTGGGCGAGACTGCAACAGCCAGCAGCGGTGAAACAGGCCCGGTGACTTGCAGCATCAGAACCCGACATAAAAAGGCGTCCTCTAACGTCGGCATGATACGCAGCAAGTTGCCGTTATAGTTTAATGGCGCCCAGCGGTGTCGGGGGGAAACGCGCCCAGATAAGGTGGAAAGTTAAGACGGCGAAAGCCTGAGTGGGGCAGCAAGAAAGGATGGTGGATGGGTCAAACAAACACCGACCTTCACCAAAGAGAGTAGTGTTCGTGTCCCGTAAAATTCTAAATCCAAACCCTGTTGTTTTTAACTATACCTAAGCACATGCTTTTGTTGCCTAAACCCAACCATGTGTGTTTGTTGTTGAAGGAAAAAAAAAACATCAATTCGCAGTGCTGTACCGACGCAGTGTGTTTATTTTGAAAGAGTATGTATGTAAACATTAAATTTCCTGTGAAAGCTGAAGTGTATTTTGAAAGAAGACAATGCATGTAACAGGCAGAACTTGACATGGTGTCCCAGAACGTCAACAACCAGCGCACCCAGGGTACCTTGCACGTCGTATGTGGACGTGGAAAGTCCATGACCTAAACGTCAATATGTCTGAGTGAGAATGTGTTGGCAATGTAACCACTTGGGGCATGTTCGTACCGTCAATTTACGTCCACTAAAAGTATGTGTTTTTGCCACTGACAGGCCCAGAATATTATTTGAAATGACTGACAATTTGTGGAAAGCAACCCTACAGAAACAGACCTTTTTGTTTAAGAGTGAGACCCTTTTTGTTTAACCAGAAAAAGGCCTAAAATTGCATTACCAAACCAACCAGACTCCATTTAAATCATTTTATCGGGTATGGATTAAACATATTTCAAGTCTAACTGGTCTAATTAAGGGTTTAATTCAACCAAACCAGAGTTGGTGATTGTTGGAACAGTGGAAAGTTGAACCAAAATGGTTTCTGTGAGTTTCATTTGGTTTCTGTCGACTCTGAATGAAGTGTGTGTTATGATGATGACATAACTGTTTATCTATATGGAGTCAGGTGGGTTTGGTGATAGTGATTTTGGGCTGTCTCTGGTTAAACAATATAGATCTTATACTTAAAAAAAGAATTATCTCTCTTGGGATCCCTTCCATAATATGGTCACATACTATAATAATAATCTGAGCCTGTCAGTGGCAAAAACAAGCACTTTTAGTGGATGTAAACTGACGAACATGCCCCGAATGGTTACACTGCAAACTGTTTCACGGCTGCCAGCTGATCTCACGCAATATTGGACCAATATTTTTTTTTAAAAAAAAAATGTTGTTCCCATTAATCACTCAGTCACAAAAACATAGGGAAATAGAGTCCACGTCGAAAAACACTGAACTTACCATTTAAGAAGAATCCAAACCCATGAAAAGCAACTTATCTGACAAAATGTTGTGATAGACTGAATCAAAAGCCTCGCACTGATCTTGATATGGAATATGTTCTTCTAAAACAAAGAGAGAAAAGCCTGAGGCTGTAGTCAATATTTTTTTCTCTGTCATGTCATGTCAAGACATGAAACATCACTTGTACAAAGACAAAAGAAAATGCCTGACAGAATATACCGATACAGGAGAGCTACAGTATCTTTACACTGAGGCTGTGGTGTCTGACACATATGCCTGTACTGGCATCTGAAAACATGAGGCAGGCTTAGCAGATGCTGGCTGCTTATGTAATTCCTGCCATTATTGTAGTGGTTTTTGGCCGGCGTTTGCCCCGTCCCCCCTGCACTGTGTGTTTCTGCTTTAGAAATCCTCTTTAAGTGGATAAGAGCCACACAACAATCCACTGATGAGAGCAAAATCATGCCTATATCACTTCTGTAGACACTGCAGCCCGTGTCATACGGTGCACTTAATGACACTCAGGCTTGTACAAGTTCCACAACATTTCCCTTCAGTATTTTTGGAAAGGTGCCGTTACAGCATTCTGGGCTCGTTCCTGTGGACGAATGTTGTGATTGACTGCTTAAAAATGTAACAACCCCCGATTTTTTCCAACCGTCAAAGTATGAAAATCCTCTCATCTACAAGCAACACTCAGTGCCAGTGTTCAACAATAACTTTGATGATCAAGGAAATCTTTGCAGTGTCAACTCTGATGTAATCTACAATTTAATCACTTGTGTTGAAGTTGATTGTGTTAAATTCCAGTTGGTGGTCTAGTTACTACGAGGAAAAACACCAAATAACCCAGCAGTGTTATTTTGTTATGACCAAATGGAGGTGCATCAGTCAACACAAATCCAGCGGTAATCATCAAGTCTGCAGACTTGTCATGACCAGGCCATGAAATATAATCAAGCCGAGGGAAACATTTCTCTCTGTGGCGTCGGGGCACGGACTGCTAATACAATTCCTGTTAACCTCCTCTTTGTGCTTCATTAATCTGCATAATTCAGAATGTCAGGATGAAAAAAAAAATATGACAAAATCAAAGCAAAGAAAAACAAAACAATTATACCTCTGTGATTATTTTTTTCTCCTGATAATTTTTGTGTCTGTTTTTGTTAGAACCATTGGGACCAGTGCGAGTAAACTGTTTGAAACTGTCTTCCCGAGAGTGTGACATTGCCCCCGAAATAATAGGAGGGAACTGAAAACATGGCCTGTCAATTAATTGCTTGTTTATTTTAATAACAGCCATGATAGGCAATATTCTGAAGCGCAACGCTCCACCGGATATGGAGCTATAAACAGACAGGCCTAGTCACTCACACACTCTGTAAAGCTCACACATTTTGGCCTGTGCTCATAAAATGTGTTTCCACCACACACACAAACACACACACACTTAAACCAACACTGACAGACTATTTTACATAATATAAAATACGACAGCTTAATGAAAGCATTAGACATTTTTGTTTTTCCCTCCTCTTGACGTGATCTCATGCTCGCTCACAAATAAACACGACTGTCTGTTGGGATGTAAGGAATCCTTATGTGGCCTCAATAGAAACACTTCACCTCATATGACCGAACCTGCAATCTGGTGATGTGGCTTATATCGCAGCACTGCATTAAAAATGAATGCGAGCAAACAAACACAGACACTCGGCATCTTAGAAGCACAGCACAAACAGCAGCTCAGCAGCAGAGAGGAGATGAATGAATGACCTTTGTGTGGTGTCTGCAGACATTACCTAGCTTCCTAATGGCCATAAGGGACCAGATAAATAGTGAATGAATGAATAAATGAATGAATTCCGTTACTTCCCTGGTCCATGACATACTTTGACAGCACAAAAACCCCTCTGCCTGCTCCAGCAACACGGTAAACAGTTGGGATCAGCTTTGACACATCTACACTGTCTATTGTTGACATATTTGTGCGGCCGTGTTGTCAGAGTTGTTTAACTTCAGAGTGAGCCAATAGTTCAGGCCGAGGTTAAGCAAGTTAGCTGCAGAAAAGTTGTGAAAGTGCCGTTTGCCTCTTACCTCTGGAAGATAGATGTACAACTTAATCGGCTATTTACTTGGGGTCTGACCTACAGAGCAGATTTCTCAAACGGGATGGGGGGCAAACTTTATGGGAGTGGCCACTTTTTATTTTGGCTGAAATGAATTTTGAGCAGTAAAAATTTTCATGACCTCTCCTGTAGTAGGAGAATATATGTGAATGCATTTCTTTCTAAACTCTTCTCAAAAGTAGGGGGTATTTCTTAATCTAAAACTGAAGACACTATGACTGAGATAAACAGAGGTGGAACAAAAATGGCAACCCCATCAATGTGCATGTCAAACCTGTCTTTTAATAGTATACTATGCAGGATTGTCAGTTACTGTCGGTAAACATGCAGCGAAAAGTGAAAATAATGGTCAACCCCAGATTCACCCTCATTTGGCCTTTCACCTTGCTATATTTGCGGTTTTTCGGCGCAATGTCTCTTTGACGCCTGCCGACAGAAAGCCGACAGATATCTTTCCCTTCTTCTGTAAATATTCAGTCTGATAAATACAGAAAAGTTGATCATGTTAGTGCAGGGCTACCAGAGCTTTACATCTGCCCCACGGATGATAGGCCTACACACTTATAAACAACACCTGGAAGAAGATCAGCTCCGCTCTCAGGATTTCAGGTTGCATATGTACGGTCCACTAATGTCCAGGGCTGGTACCTGCGATTATTCCGCAGGCTAGTTCACAACATGTCGGGCAGGAAATCCAAAGTGTGGTATCATTTTGAGAAGGTGAAGGACGAACCCAAGGTGATATGTAAACTCATCTTCATTGGTCGACTACAAACATGACGTATCATCTGAAACATGGAAGTAGCTACATGCCCATTAGCCCACAGCGTCATTAACAGGCGGCTCGCTCAGTGTGTGACGTGCACTTGTAGATAAAATATAGGCCTATATTAATGAAGGTTCATTAGTACGGTTTTGTATTTCTCTGTAATGTAGCACAGTGTTAACAATGTTACTGATGCTATTCTTTCTCACACCTTCAACTCAAACCATTGTGTTGCCCTGCCCAAAATATATCATTTAATAATTAAATCAATATCGTAAACATGCGGGCGACTAGTCGACTAACGGCCCTAAATGACGACTATTGGTTGACTAGGAGAGTTCTTAGTCGGGGGCAGCCCTGTTTAGGAAAATCCTGCATAGTATATCTTTTATTAACAACTAAAATGCAATCAATGATGCTGCTGACTGTTGTTCACTGATATGACCCTTACCGTTGGGAGAAAATGTCCCTGTAGGGGCTGCCGTGCTGCATGGCAATACCATATCCCCGGTCTGGTGCGTTGCTGCTGACAGTGTAGAATGAGCAGTCTTCGTCATTATTAGCAACGTACTCCAGCACTGCTGCATCCCACACAAAGCCAAATCGCCCGTACTTCACCTGAAAGAAAAAAAGAGACACTTACAACATTTGGAAAGGTGGATCTTTACCTCATGTTCCACAGGTGATAACCAACAAAGTTCTTGTTGAGTTAGTGAGAAGATTCGTCAAGAGGTCCTTGACGGGCTTCTAGCTTGCCCTCTAGAAAACTGACCTATTTAAAAATGTCAATTACTTTTGTGCAAACGCTGTTCAATTCAACAAACATAGGTGGCGGCATATTTTACCACTTATTGACCTATATATTTGTTGGAGCAGACTTTTACTTGCAGAAACATTTCACATGCCTCTATTTATTGTGCATTTCATTCCTTTTCTTGGGTCAAATGTCTGTTTACAGAGCCTGTTTCTGCACTTTCCACAGTCTCGATATGTAGCCTGTTATTTAATAACAGTACATTACAGTCTTTGATTCAGTGTCTAGGTTAAACTTCACCACATATACCTGTAAGAGTGGTTGAGTGTAGCTTTTAATAGCAGTTTAGCTTATCCTTGACCCATTAAGAAATATTCTTTAGACCCTCTCCTCCTGTGTGTCATGGTGGTCGAACTGAATCATGATTAAGTACATTCAGAACAGGGACTGTAGAGGTGGTCTAACTCACCCCCGCACACAGATTATTTAAAACCATGGTCTATCAGTATTTTTAGTCCAAACATGCACCAACATCACACTCCTTATACTGTAGGACAACAAACTTGACAGCACAGCAACTTTACTGTTTAACATTCCCTCTAGACTCTGTGCACAAGTGTTAATGGCTTGTTGACTCATCTTTATTGCACCCTATGTGGGCATGTCTTGGATATATTTTATATGTTTATGTGCACGTCCCTGTTTAGTATGTGTACGTGTGGGCAAACTGTAGGTGCGTGTTAAGTGTTTGCTTGCAGCTTGAGAAAAAGAAGACAGTCAAAGGGACTCAAGGTGAGAATCACAGCTTGGTTTATTGAAGTTAAGGTGCCTGTTGTTAACATGGCTCCTCGTTAACATTCAATAAATCTTTATTTTCACAGGAAAATGAAAAGTGGAGAATAAACAACCTGGCTGTGATATTCACATCCTGACATCTCTTCTGACAATTCACTTGAACAGACACACGCATAAACACAGGCGCGCACACACTTTTCTTCTAACATATTATTTTGGATGTGGTGTGTCATTAACTTTAATGGAGCTTTATAAAGTTTTCAAACCCCTTTGTCTTCACTATGTGGGCTTGTGTGTATGTGTGTGTGTGTATGTCACCTCAGTTGGCCTATGTGTGATGACTAATGTCTGAGAACCGACAAGACCCTCTGATTGGGTAATTTCACACTCTGTAGTCCTCTGAAGTGTGTGTGTGTATGTGTGTGTGTGTGTGTGTGTTCATGTGTGTGCGCAATAATTCACTGCAGGGCATCAGAATGGCTCATTCTGCTCTTTACAACCTTAAAAAGAGTGGAAAGAGCACTTTATTACTTTGAAGAATAATTTTATGGCTTTTCATTATTGCTTTTGAATTGGAAAGATTATAGGCTTTGTGGAAAGGAAATTAGTAAAAAATCTGTTTCAACAGCCCACTATTGTACATTAAGGACACCTTTTTTTCTCGTTATTTGGGTGAAAAGGTCTGAAGAGAATTATCATGCACAGTATGTAGTGACCTCTGAGGTCAGCCACACTGAAAACACAACAAAGCTGTGCTAATCTCACTGATCTCATGACCACAGTCATGCTCAGTTTGAATTCAGACACTTTACATGCTAAGTATTAAAAAAAATGTCTGTACAATATGCACTACCCCTCTGGAGAAAAGTGAAAAACAATAGTTGTTTGTAGACTGCTAATTAATGCATTTTGTTTAGTTATTTATTTATTTATACTCGCCTTTCAAAGCGCTCAAGGACACCTTACAAGATACAGTTAATAAAAAAACAAAAACAAGCAGCAATGTCTCCATAGATTATAAAATCAATTCTACAATATACAATACAAAGTTACAGTGACTAGACAAATAATATAATTAGAAATATTAGGTATAAAATCATCATCTGTTCATATGTATGTCTCCATTTAATCAGACCCAATATGGCAGCTTGAAAAGGTGCGTTTTCAGACACGATTTGAAAGTGGAGTCAATATAGCAAATGTCGTGGGGGAGAAAGATCCAGAGGCGGGGGGCAGAACAGCTGAGGGCTCTAGAAGCCATGGTGGTCAAGTGGGCAGGTGGTGATGTGAGTTGGATTGCGGAAGAGGATCTAAGCATACATGAGGGTGTGTAAATATGAAGGAGTTCAGACAGGTAGGAAGGAGCTTGATTATGAAGGGCCTCAAAGGTGAGAAGCAGAATCTTGTAATGGAGGCAATATTCAACAGGAAGCCAGTGAAGCTGCTGGAGAACAGGAGTGATATGATCTATGGAGGGGGTTCTAGTGATGATACGGGCGGCCAATTGGCATGGACTACTAATGTGCACAGATTGCCTGAATTGTTTACTTTTAATTTTGACCTGGACGCTGTAAAACCCCCCTCTGAACCACTCTGTAAACTATCTCTTGTATGAATGTGTTTTTTATGAATCCTGGTTTCAGACCAACTTCCCTGTCAGGGACAAGAAATATACTTTGAACTTCTTGGCAAAGTTTAGAGAAAAGTTTTGGTCAAATACGAGAGTTTGCCTTGACAGAAAATCAGCATTCATATTAACATATAATAAACTCCAGAAGTGGACTGAGTAAAGTGCAGATTGTGGCCATTTTAGACAGTGCATGCAGCATGGCTGTGCCTGGTGGAATTGTCCCTCCTGGCCTCATTACAGCGACGATGGCAGCAAAGATGACAAAAATGTTTCCTGAAATGCCTTTTGCTCTTTGTGATTTTGCTGAGGACTTGTGGCCCCAAAAGACTGATAAGATGAGTGAGGAGTCGGCAGTAAATGACGGCGTAAAACAGTCAATAAAACAGGTTTTCAACACCGTGAATCAACCACAAGAGGTCTTTGAGCATATAATCATAAATATGCACACAAAATATTAGGCTGATCGGTCCAATAATATGCAAGATTACCTGCGGACAAACAGATGCAGACACACATACACACAATTGACCAAACACATGATCCCCTCCAGGCTTGTGCCTGTCAGATATAATTAAAGGCCCATTTTACTGCCGTGTTTACAAAAACTGATGTAAACAAACTCTTTAACGGCATCAGAAAACACCAATAAAATAAATTTGGTAGTTAAAAAGTCCCAGTATTATAAAAGATCTGTCAATAAAGTTTAGAGTGATGACAACTTCCAGTTCTGTCTTTTCAACTTCAGTGTTTGAGGTAACACTCCAACTTTCAATTGAATCATGGCAGGCGCTTAAGGGGAAGAACGCAATGACAGGGAAAAAAAAAAAAAAAAAGGAACATGTTTGTAAGGATTTAAAAGCCCTTGTGTGTTGATGCTCTTCAGAAGCAAGGACAGAGTGGAATTAATGTGTTGATACTGACTCGTGAGCCATTTTCCAGGAAGCTGAATGGTGAAAAAAAATAACTCAGACTCTCATAGATACTCTTTAATGACCAAAGTAGAAAAAAAAGAGCAAGATCACATGAAGAATACCACAAAAAAGTATCAAACAGAGTCTGTGTAAAGTGACAAATGGGATGGTGAGAACGAGTGGGAGTGGAGGGAGTACTGCACATGCTTACAAACACCACTGGCCTAAAATACTATGGGTAAAAGAGAATACGGGTGAGAAAGGGTTAAATGCGTCAGGCTTCAAGGTTGTTGCCTTAATTTTGTTAAACCTGCTATAAAGTCTCTTTCAGTTTCACTTAGTTCGTTTTTAAAATGAGCAGCACAGAATGTAAGGGATGTGAACTTTTTCAGCCATGAGTTCGGGACCTCACATGAGGTCACTTGACTTAAAGATCAGTTCGAATGTACCAGTGTTTCCATCACAATAAAACTTCTTTGAGCGCAGTGTGTCTTCTCAAAGCTTTAATCCAATTAAACTAGACTCGATAAAATAATAATTATAGCAACGCCAACATAGCACAAAATCACATAAAAAGGAATTATCCCTACAATGAAAATTATGCTGGCGCCTGTGAAGGGAAATGCTCTTGCCTGCAGCTGCGTTTCATAAACAAAGACAATGTGTCTATGAATAGGGAGCACTTTATTTGATGTATCAGAACAAGTGCTCTACATGCAAAGCATTAGTTTAATATTGGCTCAAGTTTGATTAATTACTAGAGACAAAATCATGATCGTGGGGGCAGCATAAAAGTGATATGTTGAAGGTCAGTCCTTCCCTCTGATGGTGATTATCTAAGCAGCTCACATGAAAAGATTTGCAACTTTCTTACCGCTGAGAACTTTGGAGCCGAAAAACACGTTTATGGGCCGGAGCAGTGCGGGAAAGCCTTTATTATTCTCTTTATATGCCCACTTCTCAGAGCATGTTAAATGTACTCGTACTTTGTTTTGCCGCTCCCTTTTTTTTTTTTTCACGGTACTTCTTTTCCGACTTATCAACAATACGACTGCTTTTCAAGTGTCTGACACTCAGAGCTCACATCCCCGAGGTCTGCAGCCTGCCGAGGTTCAAATGATGGAGAGGAAAGAGAGCAGCGCTGAGGAAAAGAGGTAGACACTTAAACTCTACATTCTATCTGTTGCTAGAGGAAATGTAAGGTCACTGGCAAACAAGATAGATGAGCTCTATAGTTTGTTAAGGACTCAGTGGGATTATCTAGGCAAGGCAGCTTTATATGCTTCACAAACCACATTTGCATGCGTAGCGTAACCCGGCAATGGGCTCCAATTAAGGTCTTAAACTGTTTACATGCACCTTTGACACCCAGCGATTGAGTCACCATGTTTCCACTTAAACTAATATTCCTCAGAATAAAATATACCTTTAAACCAGTGAAAGAAAGAGCTGCAAGATGCTTCCACCGGCTACCTCCTGCTTTTTTAAACTGAGGCCTTTCAAAATTCTGGGGAAGAATTCATGATCCCAGTAGCAATAACAAATGGTGTTCTCTGGCATGCTTTTGTTGACACAGAAATACAGAAGTAGGACCTTGTTTTCATAGCAGCTGACAAAAATAACAAACAAATGCTAGAGCACGGGTGCTTTCACACCTGCCCTGTTTGGTTCAGTTCAGTCAAGCTTAAGTTTGTTTGCCCACTAAGTGCGGTTCGTTTGGGCAGGTGTGAACACAGCACCAAAACAACCAGACCGAGACCTTCTTGAAGAGGTGGTCTCAGTCTGGTTACAAGAGAACTCTGGTGCGGTTCGTTTGTGGTGAGAACGTGTTCCCACCTCGATCTGAACCAACTGCAGTCACATGACACATTGTTTCGGTTAAACATGAGCATGTTACAGTCCTCCTCCTCCTGTAGTGCCTTAATATGCACATTCAGCGCAAAACATTGTTTTCTAGTTGGAGCCGCACCTCGTTTTCAAACTGTATGGTTTGACTAAAATAAACCATGCAAAAAGTATAGTATGATGAGCAGCGCTAAAATCAGCCTGCGTAGTTGTCCCTCCATTGTGACATTAGAAAGTGTCGCATTTATCTTGCAAGTGTACTCTTCTTCAACGTTTTGTTTACTTCCTGGATTTTTCCTGCATGGAAATTCTGACCAATCAAATGTCCCTGTCCTCACAGGGATAACGTCTGATGATTCTGTTTCCAATGTCTTTTCTACTTTAGAAACAAGCAGACATAAGCTTGTCATGGATTTCTTTATATCAGGGGCAAGGCAACCTGTGGCTCAGGAGCCACATGCAGCTCTTCAGCACATCTCCAGTGGCTCCCTGTGGCTTTGACAAAAAATGATATGGACATGAACAAGAGTTATTTTTTTAAACATTTTAATTTATAATTTTTGTAGCCCTTAAGTGATTCTTACATTTTCTAGTTATATAAATGTGGAGCAAAAAAACATCTAAGCAAATATGTGCGTCATAGTCTACAGCCTGCTGCCTTTTCCTAAAATCTGCAGAATGTCAATAGCGATGGCTAGTCTTGAGTCACCATTGTGAGGCTAGCTACTGATTCCAAATCCAAAAAAGAAAATGTCTTGGAGGAAAACTGAGACTTTCGTTATGAGTAGACAGATTTGTTTGCTGTCACCACAAACGCTGCAAAGTGTAAGTACCAAATAATCATGAACTGCCCACTGCAGAGTAGCTACATTGTTGTAAAATATTAATGAATGCTCATTTAGACCTATTAGGAATGTTAATAGGCTAATCAAAATTAAACGGTCTGTGTTGCTGTCAGCATGAGGCACAAATATGTATTGCAGCTCCAGACAGATTTAAAAAACAAACAAACATTTTTTTTTGCCCAAAAATGGCTCTTTTGATAATAAAGGTTGCTGAGCCCTGCTCTTTAATGTTACCTGCTCCAGGCAATGCAACTGGAAGTGTTTACAATATGTAGCCTACTCTGCTATATGAAGCTACATGCTAAAGTCTGAAAAACATGTAAACCTGGTTGCATATGTTGTAAATTTCACATCGATTTTGGGTCATATTCCTGCCAGAACATGTCTGGTTGTGTTCAGAGGCTTTAACTGATGTTTTTTCATAGCAGAAAGTGCTGCTATTCTTACAGTCATTCACCTGGCTGTACTGATGGTACAGAGAGGCCAAGATGCAGAAGACCTGGGAACGCTGACCATTCAGAGCAGATTGGGCTTATTTGAAGTGGGAGCTTAAAGAGACAGATGCAAAATCGAAGCCTTTTAGATAGAGGGTGAATAAAGGTGTTCCAGCACAGACAGTATGAGGAAAATAAAAGTCTTCTGTAAACAGTTGTTCCCAACTGGTGGGTTGCGGTCCAACAGTGGGTCGCAGGTCCACTCTGAATGGACCGCAAGTGACTTGCAAATGTCTCAAGGTTGTAAAAAACACACTTTATTCTGAAGTACAGTGAATATCCAGCACAGAGCTTTTATTTTGAAGTGCTGTTTTCTGCTATAGAGTGATTGACAAACAGACAGTGAGAACAAATAGAGACCGTGAACTAGCTTGATGACATGTCGATTGACGAATGCAAGTATGACGCTGAATATTTTAAACTGTGTGGACCTTGAACTAATGACTAAGGAGAAATCTGGACCTTTTTGTGGCCGGACCAGTTGGGAACCACTGTTTGAAAGCATGTAAACATGTTGAAGGCCTATTGAAACCCAAAGTATTAGTATGAACCTGAAAATGAGCATAATAGGTCCAGATCAGAGTAGCTTTAATACCTCACTAAAGATGAAAATAACACCCAAAAGTTAGTTGCTCGATGTTTGGAGTCACACTAACTATTGAAATTCTGGAGTAAAGTACATGTATGACCTGAATTCTGTACAGTATGCAGCATTACAGCAAGTCGAGCTGTTCCTGCATAAATATGCATCAGTACAGAAGCAGGTTACTTTTAAACAGGTTGGTTCTGAACATGTAAAAATAGTGACTGAGATCTGGCTGCAGGAGAAAACACCAGACTCTGCAATCACTCCAGGGAGTTTTGTGCTGGTACAGTGTGAATAGATGGAGGTAAACACAGCTGCAAGAGAAGTGGGGGAGGCTGGGATGTTTTTTGCTGTTTTACTTGACATCGCCAGTGCAAACATAAACATGGTACAGACAGTGAATTAGTGATTGCATGCATTAAGATGTTTCAGGGGTCACTGTTTGTGTGGTCGAGTAGCTGTAAGAACATGGAGGGGAACAAGCTAAAAATATCACAGATTAACACCATGCTCAAACCTCCATAAGCTTTCCCTCATATATGTAACAGTTATTTGTAGATACCAATGTGTCTGAACATAATATCCTTATATTATACATGATATGCAGCACATATTAAGCAACATGTCATCTGCATTTTTAAAGATAGAAGTGCAAGTAATTCCACATATTCTAGTAATTTGTATTGCCTTCTGTCTCTACGTGTTTTGTTATATATTTCTTACTTAATATGTTCTTGCTATTTTGTAATCTTTGTGCAGTATATCACAAAAAGTCCTCTCTGCTATGGAAGCAATGCACAGAAAACAACATTAATAGTTCTGGCTATGAGTTTCTTTAAGGTCAACCTGCAAAATAACATTCTCGAAAACTTTTTGAGATGAAGGATTTTCAAACAAATACGTTTTTCTTCCTGCTCAATAGCCGGCTATTGCATCTGGTGCCTTGATCAAATCTAAAAATGGTAGCTATTTCTCAGAGGAGGAGATGTCCAACAATAGAAGAGAACAGCTTGTCTCTCACTGCACCGTTGTGCTCAACCCTCAAACAAAAGCCTCAATCAACAAATCCAAAAGGACTCTTTGTGAACACAGCCCACCAGTGGGCTACGTTAGCACGGTATTTTAAATAGCATATTTTAGAGTTTCGTACAAACCTCCTATCATCATACAAATGGGGGACAAGAGATGAGTTATTGTGCTCGCCTTCTCTCGTTAGTTAACAATCAGAGAACTTTTTAGCACCTCTATTTGTAGGTGCGTTTTAGAGTTGCTATCAAATGCTTCAAAGTCCTGCGGGGAATAACTGTGGTTGTATTTGTAAGCCTTTTCTCAAGTGAACTCTTCATTAAATGTGTTCAGGCTGAGGTTTTAACCTGCTCGCAAAAGGCTGTACTGTGAGATTAGGTTATCATGCATATGCAGTATTTACGTATATGCAAGCAACACTTGGCTTACTCACTCTACACTTAATTGCTGCATCTTAAATATGTCCCTCACATAACACACACACACATACACACTGTACACATGCACACACTGTTACTTCTGTTCCGTGTCCAGGGTTGTGACTCTAGTTGTGCCAGGGTAATTATCAGAAGCTATTTTCCTCAGAAACACTGACAAACACGCTGGCAACAATCATAGTCACACACACACACACACACACACACACACACACACACACACACACATCAAACATCCACTATTGAATCCTAATCATTGCATTGGACCTTGTTTTTCTCTCTCATGAATGTGACAGAAAACCCAATAAGATCCATAATCACTAAATTAAAACCGTCCCAGCGTCTCTCTACCTGTTCCATCCTCTGTTTTCCAACCGCTCACACCAATTTTTAATTTCAATCCCTCCTTACATGGGAGGAGAGAAAATGAATTTAATGCTGTTGCTCTTTCGTTGTTTATGTTCACGTTGATCAGTTTTAAAGGGTTTTGTTGATGATGGAGCTCATTTAATGAAGACATAACACCACTGAACCATGAGCCGCAGCTATTTTTGCTGCAGCTCGAATTTTTTTTTCCCAGGCGAAGAGGCAGGAAACAGGAAATAGGCAACAGTTGAAAAGAAACTAATTATTCATCATTTTCCGCCATTATTTATATTGAGTGGTTGAAAATATTATGGAACAAAACTGACTGGGTTGTGACCAGAATGTTAACATGTTGTACAACAGCATCTGAAGCAACTACAGTGTGACACTGTAAAGAAAGGCACTTAAATAATTAAAGTCCCCTCTGGACACATTTTAAAGTATTAAAATTATTCTGCTATGATTAGTGTTTTGTTTTACTTGGTTTCCCACAAAAAAAAGTAAATAAAAGGCACTCTGAAAAGGGGCTAGAAGCAGATCTACTCTTTCTTCCACACTGAGAAATCCTGCATCTGGCTTTGTGACCTGCCCAACACCAATGTTTGTGCTAGGTGAGCCCGGTCTCACTCCGAAGTTGTCGAAATCCGGTGCTTGAGCAGTGACTTGCGGTGTCAGATACCAACGAAAAAGGCGTCCTTTAATATCGGCATGATACTTGGCTGGTTGCTGTTACAGTTTAATGGTGTCCGGTGGCATCAGGGAGAAACGTGGCGGGACAAGGACGAAAAATAAGGCAGCAAAAGTCCGACTCGGGTGGGCAGGAGGGGTGGAGGATGGGTCCAACAAACTCCGACTTTTACCCGAGAGAGCAGTGTTTGCGTCCTGTAAGATTATAAAGCCAAATCCTGTTCTTTTTTCCTAAACCCAACCATGTGTGTTTGTTGCTGAAGGGAAAAAAACATCAATTTGCAGTGTTGTAGCAACATAGTGTGTTTATTTGAAAGAAGACAATGCATGTAACAGGCAGAACGTTAATAACAAACACACCCAGGGTACCTTGCACGCCATATCTGGACGTGGAAAGTCCATGACCAAACGTTGATATGTGACGAGGTCGGAGTGAGAATGCGTTGGCTAGGTTGACTGGTGAAAGAACAGTGCACATTAAGATGGTAGGTATCAGCGCTGGAAGAACCATTGTAGAGATTCAGCCTTACATGTTTGAGCCTCAGTCAGAGCCACGCTCTGTTGAGGAGTCTATTGTGCGCCAAAATCAGCAACTAGCAGACGTAGGCCCATCAGAATGGTAAGTGTAGTTGGTTATTTGTTTATGTTGTTTCTCGTTAGCTTGCAACTGGCAGTGGCTGACACAGCAACATCTGGCTTCTCTTGTGATACCCCGCATTTTGCTATAGAATCATGCTAACGATATAAAAAGCACCACCCCTCAAGTTGATGAGATTACTACTTAGATATATGATGAAACCCTGGCTGTCTGAATCTGTGTTTGTGAGACTGTTGTTGGTACACTGCAGTTCCAAAGTGGAAATGCTCAGCCATGGCGTTGCCTGAGTTTTTTTTGCTCATAATATGTCAACAACAACAAGGACTGATCATTCTACACTGTCAGCAGCAACACACCAGACCGAGGATATGGTATTACCATGCAGCACGGCAGCCCCTACAGGGACATTTTCTCCCAGGGGCAACAGTAAACAACAGCCAGCAGCATCACTGATTGCCTTTTAGTTGTTATTAAAAGATATACTATGCAGGATATTTCAAAAAACAGTGTATAGACTCAACCAGAAGTCCTACCTCTCAATCTCTTATGACCCACTAATTAATAAGAAAGTAGCGACCAAGTGCCAGACTGTAAGCAGCAGGCATCCAAGATACCATGTCGAAAAAATGCAAATATAGCGAGGTCAAACACCAAACAAAAGTGAATCTGGACTTGGCTTTTCCTTTCGCTTTCACTGGCAAGCGTGTTTACTTACAGTAATCAACAATCCTGCATAGTACACCTTTGAATAATTAAGGCCATATCCACACGAAGACGGAACCGATTTCGTTTTTTAAAAGTTTTCCATAAACACGTAATCGTCTCAAGATATGTGTACGTAAACATGAAGCCACTGAAAACGCTGTAGTATATATGCAAGGTCTGTAAGTGGCGCTGCAACACTGCCACAAAGTACACCAAACAACGAGAATAAGAAATGGAGCGTGCGCATAAAACTCGAGGTAAAGCTGCTACTTAGGGTCACGCTTGATTGCAAAACTGCAGGAGAATGTTGACTAGCACATGCGGGTTAAGGGAGAGGTGGGGTTATGGCGTCATCGCTTCAGAAAAGGGCGTACTGTGTTGTAAATACCGAAACGTGAAGGTGGCGTCTTCAGATTGTTTCACTGAAGAATCTGGGACCCGGTTCCAAAAGTTGGCGTATTTGGGCTCCTAAACGCTGGTTCCGTGTTTACGAAAGATCTATACGATAAAAAACCTTTGCAGATACACCTAATCTCATCTCTGTGTGGACATGGCCTAAGTCTTATTAGTGTAATGTTATGCAAAAACAACAATTATGACATTAGAAAATGTAGGTCAAGTTAAAGCTCAAAATATGAGATAACACATTTAATAGCAGATCCAAAACATGGTTTTACAAGGACTGAATTGTTCGTCTCGATTAATGGGCCGGTGATTTCAATGCTCTGGAACTGCAAAGTTAGACAGCATACTTGTGTTTGGCCATGTTGTTAAGGTAGTTTGCTGTTTCTGTCAAGTAGCTGGCTGTTTTCCACTCTCTCTACAGCAGGAAATGGCTCTTCAAAATAAAAACTGTGCCCAAAATTCACTGTACTTAAAAATAAAGGGTGCTTTTAACAAACTTGATGTGTTCGTGAGTCACTTGCAGTCCATTCAAAAAGGACCCACAACCCACTTTTGGAAAATGACCCACCAGTTTGGAACCACTGCCATAAATAACATCATTATTGGCACATGTTTCACATCAGCAATCAATTTTTTTTAATATCAAGCCAAGTATACTTTACCTAACCTTCACCATAACTTAACCATACTGTACTGTACTTCCCATAACAAGTGTTTTCCTCAACTTAAAATTGTAGTAGTAGATTTCGACATTGATGTGACCTCATCCCGTAGGAAAACAACATTGTGCCTTGAGAGTGATAAAGAGAGCTTAGTCTGAATGAAAAACAAAAACCCAAATACAAACAAACAAAGAAAAAACATTGAAAGATGACCTAATTTCAGATGTTTTTCATTTAAACAAGGCTGCACTATTTTCAGGGATTGCGTACAACTTTTATCAGGTATAACTTTGGATCAGCAGGGTTGTTTCAGTCCGGATTTACCAACAGAAAAACATTTTCAAAATCAGGTTAGCCCGCTTTTGTCTTAATCAGCCAGATGAGGCAACTTGCATGATAAATAAAAGATGATAGGTGAACTTTGAGGACTGCTCAACCGAAAGAAAGCCGTCTATAAAGTATGACTGTGCTCCTCAGAGTGAGCTCATACACTTTCTGACTTACACAACTCTCTCTAGACGCTATTTTCCAATTATATGACAGAACCGGCCCAATGAGTGTCTAGGCAGGTTTCAAGAGGTCCTTCTATCTCATCCACAGTTCAAACAGTTTGGCTTCAGAGTCTAGCCATGCTGAAACTTCAAAACGGCTAAACTACTCCAGGGTCCACTCTCCCTCTCTCTTTCTGTCTTCTTCACTCTCCTCCCCTCTCTCAGAGAGATCCCTTCAAGGGCACCCAACATGCAAAAGGAATAGCAGATTCTTCATCTTGCTCTAAGTTTCAACTCAAAAATATCAAGAAAAAAAGTCTTTTTCCTCATCCATAAATTACATTTTAGATTACAAACACTTTAAAAGTGGCACATAACAAATCGTCCCCCAGTGCGAAGTCAGTTTCTTAAATGTTCAGTATTTAGCCTTTAAGCAATGAATGTGAAATGTTTTACACACGGGAGATTGGGTGCTTTGTTCTGTCCTGCGGGAATACACTGATGAAGTGACTGCAGAAGAGTAAAAACTTCAGATTAGGACTCATGGCCGTAATAAAGAAGGACACTTTTGCCAGTTTTCATTCATGTATTATTTCGTTATTGAGCATTACGTTTTCCACATGGATTTGTGGCAGCAGCACATTTTATCCCCACAGCAGATAACACAGTTGTCCATATCCATTACTTTTTAATCTCCCAGTGAAATAATCAGCTTTAAACACAGAGAAATCTTCGTTGATCAGGGCTGGACATGGCAATATGTGAGGAATCTGACTTGCAAAACATTAATGTGGCAAAATAACAAATTGATTCTACTTGTGCTGTTTGACGTTGCATATGTGAGCATGCTTCTCATGTGTACTGACAGGCAGGCTAATGAGGCAAGCTTTAAAGAGCCTCCCACAGCCTGAACTCACTGTATACTTCTGCATGTTTTTTTATGCTTGCATCACTGTCCTTTTACTTCGATTTGTTTGGTTTTGAGAAATGAGAGAGAGGTTGTTGTGAGACAGACACAGAGAGAAAGAAACAGCCTAGAGACAAGTTCAAATGCACTTCTACTATCTTTACATCTCAGGCCACATGCACCAAAGATCCAGAGCTTTCCCCCAATTTATCAACATGATTGGTAGTCTCTCTCCCTCTCTGTCTCACACACACACATTTACACACACACACACGAACCACGCCTTCACAGACCTACAAATGGTTTTGTCTATCCTTAAGCCAGCCAGCTCTGTCTCTTGGCTCGTTCCCTCTCCCTGTCTTTTTTACTTGCATCCCACATGCTCGGCGCTGCCTTTGTTTGGGCCTCATTTGACAAATCAGAGAGCATTACAATGAGAGGCTGCTCCCCAGCCAAATATTCCCCCCAGTCTGTGCTGGCTGGCTTCCTGCAGATATGTGAATATCTGAATAAAGATAAGATTAGGTGCAAGCAAATCAATCAAGACACAGAAGAGGGAGACGGCACCTCCCCTTCCATACATCACACTGCATCAGTGTACGTGGGAAAGGTTGTTTCAGGACAGCGTCTGTTGAAATGTATGAGGGGGGCTGTGATATACTGTGTTTTACTAACTTATTGGAAATATAAATGTAAATATCACATAATTTTCTAGTTAAAATATCAATGTGACAGAGTAAATATGCGCAGTCGTACTTTTACATTTACTTTTTATTACCGTATATCCTGTTTTATGCTTTTGCACAAAAGAGGTTTTGAACTGAAAAAGAAAACACCAAAAGCACGTTCGTTTTGAATAATGTCTTACTTCCTTTACTTCTTTATGTTGGAGTTTAGCACACAAGTGCAGTCTTCTCACACACCCAGTCAAAAGCGCTTTATACTTGTCATTCTCTGGTGATAAATGATCAATCACTTCCCTCTTCCAAGAAGCAAAATACATAAAAAGACGCTCATGGCCAAATCTCAGATGATGAAAGCCTGGCACGCAGGTGGCATCAATCCCTCATGAGGCGTTCTGTCCGACTGCTTGCTCTAGTGGCAGCACTTGCCTCAATCTCCTGAGACACAATATGACAACTTCTTCACTCCCTCTCTTCCTCTTTGTTTTCTCTGTTGTTTAATTACCCTCAGCTGTCATTAGTCCGCTTTATTTCTTCAGGAAGAAGGCACAAAAAAAAATAAATTAATCGCCTATTGCCGTGCTGTATGCAAATCTTTGCTCAGACCCCGTTAAGCCGATGAGAGATGTGATAGTGGAAGAGGGGAGTAATTGGAGACAGATGTTGGAGAGACGGATCATCCGAGACGGATCAGTGAGCCAAAACTAAGATGCCACCCTTAATAGGATCTGGCAGAAAAATTATTATTTCTTTCGGTTTCCTTTTCATCTTCCCTTTGTTCAACTGTATTTTTCATAATGAAGTCTTGTGTTACATTTGCTTGCCTCTGAAAACTACAAATCATTCCTTTCCTTTTTTTTTTTTTATGTGGTCTTATGTACTTGTTTCCTTAATCAGCTCTCTTGCACATGCAGATGATGTTTATGTGTGCATAACACCAAGGAGGGGTTCATTCAGTCTGCTCCACTTGCGCCCTGTTGCCCAGCAACACAGCAGCAACGGAGGGACCTTCACAGCCCACAATAAAGACAACACAAACTTGTCAAGCTACTAATTACATGAATTATGTTTACTGTATTCTGCTTTACATGACCTGAAGTATAATGTAATCATAAGACAAAGATTTCTGCATTATATTGAAATTAAAGTGTACTGAGGTTGGATTTTAAGCGACAAATTACATTGACAATACTGTAAAAGCAGTTGCCAGCTGGGTCCTTAATGATGTCTCAATGAGCCTCTGTGCTCAGACCAGGCCTTCTACGTTAACATACTTCATAAATACACCCCCAGAAGGTCACTGGAGGTCATAGATTTAATTGAGATTTGCAAGTCAGTGGAAACAGAATATAAACTAAGAATTACAATAAGCAGGTTTAATTATCTTCAATTATATTTTCTAATTTTCATAGAAAATTATGTTGCAGCCCTCCTCTGTGTTAAACTGTGTATTTTGCACTGAAGAGCAAATTTTAATTGCATTGCAAGATTTTGTCTCCCTGTATGCACAACAAAATATCACTAATCTGGCATTTGTCGTGATGAGTTGTTTTTATTATGTAATTTTTTCATGAAATATTCCTATTGCGTGCTTTTATTGAAAACCTCAGTCAGTGAACTCAAGTCCTCCCACAGGACAATAATATTCCACTTCAATCTTTTCTGCATGAGGCAGCTTATCTGATGTACGTTGTTGCTGTACCCCAGGCACATAATAAAAGGTTTCAATAGATGGACGATAATATGCTGCGTCTCTTCTTGGAACGCTAAAAAATTATAGGTACAAGTGATCACTATGGGAGTTTAGAGTGTGAAACACAGTTGGATTAAAGCCATTCGGCTGTGTGATGTGCAACCAGCATTTGTTGTTCAGGGGAGAACAAGTGGAGCAGAAAAGCTTCAGGTGGATGCTGCGCTGTGACGTTTTCCAGGGGGGCTGAATGAATGTGTCAAAGCCTCGTTTCCACCAAGTTGTCCGGATCAGTTCAGTTTGTTATACACATCAGAATGATTATTTTTGTGTTTCAATTGTGAAAAGTTGCAGATGGTATCAATGGAACAAATCTATTCTGTACCGTTTTTCATCACCCCTCTGTTGAGGTACCTAGTGCACTGATGCAACACTAAAAGGTGGAGCTAGAAACACTGGAGTCTGTTGTAACCACTGTGGCGACTCTACATACATTAGTGAAAATGAAAGAACGTTAGCTGCCTTTTCATCTTTATCTTTACTAGCTAACAGTTAGCAGAAGGAAATAATTCAATCAACTGTGCCCCTCAACGGCTACTGCTATCAGCTACTGTCAACTTTTATGGTGGTGAGTTGATGTGAATCAGTCAACACACCTTAAATGACAACCCTGACCATTCCATTTCTTTATTGTCTCTCGTGCATTACAGACACTCTAGAGATAACTGAATCTTCAAGTGCTTAAAAAATGTATTCAACCCTTTCACGCATACTACAGAGGACAGCTATTTAAAAGTCACTTTCTTGTATATGCATGGGTTTTGATGCTATAGTTGCATGTAAGCCACTACTGTGGACCCCATTGTGTCTTGCCATACACTGCCACCCACTGGCCAGGTGTTGTCAGTGCAACACAAATCTCTGAAGACCAAGATGGTCGACGGAACGCAAGAAATGTTGTGCAGCTCAGGAATTTATTGCCAATCCTACTATAATAGGAGACCCTTAAAGGTAAATAAAATTTGTAAACATCAGGCAACATCTAAGAAGTTATACAGTTGTTAAATTGTCCAAGTATTGATTTAATGTTGGGAAGAAATTACAATTAATCATCTGTCCACTAAACTGGACATCATGCACCACTGGCTATATTTTAACTACAATTTATACCACTACTGCAACCTTGTACTTCATCTGCAGTGACTTTTTGGGCTGTAAATAAATTTATCAGAAGGCAACTTGCAATTTTTGTGGGCTAAATTTGCACCTCTTTATGGGAAATGCAAATATTCTTCTTCCGCAATTGGAGAAAGAAAAGTCGTTTCTGTGTGCTCCAGCAGCACTTAACCCCTCCTATGCTCTAAACATTGCCAGATTTTTTTATGATGAAAATGTTGCACAACCCCGTTCCTTGGATGATCAATGAGACGTTTCACTGCATTACTGCTGAAGAGGAAATATAACAAGAGCTGGATGGAGCAGTGATGTGGCTATAACTATCTGGTCGCAACCTTGCCTACATTTAAGAGTACTCACTGTGGTGGAAATACAAAACACATCGATGGTTGAGGTACATGTCCGCATGTGTTATGTACAGTTTTAAGCGTACTGTACCCAAAGTGTTGGGTGGAAACACTGCTTTGTAATTTTTTGTCCCAACCGCTCGACCTACCAGTGAATTGTTCCAGTGTGACAATCACTAATTATTACATGGAATTAGTGTTAGTATAGTGTTTATTTACAAGGCAATAATGTTCTTTTTGTAAGATAATTACAATAACTATTAAAAAATAAATAAATTATAAGATATTACTGCAGTATAAACCCTATAATATAACACAACAGTAGAACTGAAGAAATGCATTAAAAATGTTTTCTAAACAAACACAACAGCAAAAAATATGCGTCAGTGTGCTTTTCAGTGTGCACAGATTCTGTTCTTACCTTAGAAAAAATCCCAAAATAAGAAAACAGGAGTGAATGTCAGAATCGTCATGAAAACTGTAGGTGGCAGGGGCGTAAATACAGACAGTGCAGGCAGGGCGGTTGCACCTGGGCCCTTGGGGTGAGGGGGCCCATAGAAAGAATGGGCCCTCCAACTACATGAAAACAGGCCCTTTGCTATATGTGCCTTTGAAAATGCAAACCCATCTCCATCATGCTTTTCTATGTAATAAAATATATGCTTACTCTAAACTATAAATAAACTATATATATGTGATGATGATGATTATCCAACATCAAGTCTCTATTTGATCAGGTGACGATAAGATTATATGGTAGCTCGTTTAGGCGCATAACAAGTACCTAGCATGCCTATGGGCCCGTCATAATAGAGTGCACTGGGACCCCTTGTAACTACACTATGCCTCTGGTAGGTGGGTTTTAAATACAAATTTCAATACAAAGTTGGTAAATGAGGCCCAATTTGACTGGGATGATGCAATCCCAGATCAAGGTAGGCTACAAGATCAAGAACGTTACACTGAAGTGCAAACAATATGTATGATAGAATAGCAAAGTTTTAGCACATGGGGAAAAGGGGAGGCTTTATGACAAAAAAGGGATGAATGTTTTAAGTTGCAAAACTTAAATCAGCGGTTCCTAACTGGTCCAGCCAAGGGGTCTAGATTTCTCCTCAGTCATTAGTTCATGGTCCACACAGTTTAATATATTCAGCATCATACTTGCATTTGGACATGCCGTCAAGCTAGTTTGCTGTCTCTGTCAAGTAGCTGTCCGTTATTCACTGACTCTACACCAATAAACAGCACTTCATAATAAAAGCTCTGTGCCGGAAATTTGCTATACTTCAAAATAAAGTGTCCATTCAGAACGGACCCACTTTTGGACTGGGACCCACCAGCTGGGAACCACTGACTGAGATTATGGCTCAAGTCCATGATCACCTTTCTAATTCTTTTCTTTGTTTCTGGAAATGAAAGAAAGTAAAATAAAGAGAGAGCAACAGAGAGACAGACGACGAGAGACATCTTTTGAAACCCACTTTGTCTGACGAGAAGCAGGTAGTCTATCACCTGACATTTGTTGTCAAGCAAGTTTCTCTTTTCTATTTGTAAGTAAAACAAACATACAAACAAACCAACAGATGAACAAAACAAGAGAAAAAGTTTTGAGGTATCAAGGTTAGCAAACATATGCAAAGTGAATTATTATGAGCTCGTTTTTTTGGTTTCTTTGATCTATCTCTTCTTAAAAAACACAAAACAAAAAAACACACACAAAAGAATCAACGTCATCAACATCACAGCACAGCGGGGCGGCCAAGTAGAGGAAAGCTTCAGCAAACAGAAACAGATTGAAAGAGAGAAGAAAGAGACGTGAAATCTGTCCATGACAAACACAGGCGGTGACAGAGCGAGACAGACGTGAGAGCAAGTTAAATGTGAAAGAAAATACAAAGTAATGATGAGACTTGCAGATGAGACAGAGAGAGACTAGGATGTCTCTACAAGGCTTCATCTCAGAATCATAAGCATATCAATAAGCTCATTACTAACACCTGGAAAATTCTGCACCATTACTGTAAAAAGTGACCTTCAAAACATAAAACAGAAGGCTGCAAGAATGCTCACAATCTCTACACAGCACCTTTATTTGCATACAACGTGCACACGTGACTGCTTTCACATTGAAATACAGGAATGAAAGTGGTCCAGAGAGCTTTCCATCGCTCCTCTCACTGTGGTGCCGTTTCATTTTTGACTTTGAGTTTTCTCTCTTATTTTCTCTGTGTGGGAAAGAGAAACTGAGATACTGTATGTGAAAACTTTGTGAGAAGTTTTCTTTCTATTATGGTATTGTGCAAGCGGCAACCTCCAGGGCTGAAAAAGGAAGCCAACACCAAGTGCCAAAAACTGCAGTTCACCAAATGGCCACTTGAGGCTGGCTCCAAAAGCTAGGTAATCCCCACAGACCCCAATGCTAAAATGTCCAACGTTACAGCAGAAACAAACATGTTTACAGCCTGGTGCAAAAAACAGTTATGGATTCAATAGTTAATTTCACCCTTTATGACATTGTACTGTGGGTGAATTTTTATTTAACTAATCTGTTTACACTTTATTAAGGCTTGAAATTACACATATTTAAGGTCGGGGCGTGGAGTGATACGCTGTCTGCTACAGTCTATGAGTCAGATGCACCCCTCATCCACAACTCCACCCTCTTGTCCAAATATGGTCACTTCTGGCTTCAAAAAAACAAGATGGCGACGGCCAAAATGTCGAACTTGAAGCTCCTTATTGGGACTTCACAAACCAATGGGTGATGTCACGGTAGCTATGTTTATAAGGGGTGCCTGCTGTGCAACAGGAGGCACAACCTATTACTATTCCTCATACTTCTTATTCTCCTTCGGCATCGATATTCTGGCACGCTTCTCATTCCACAGTGTTGCCAACACATTCACAAAACATACACATACAAACATCAAAACATGCGGAATGATCACGAATGGTGTGCTATGACTTTTCTCAGAGATTCGTCCAGCGTTTTTTATGAGCAAACTTCCCATTTATTCCCATACAAATCAATGGGACATCAAGAAAACAACGTGAAACCAGCAAAAATCACTCCTCTTTGAGGCCACACCAAATCGCCATACTTTCACGTGGAAAAATGATTCAAAGTTTAAACGGCTCACAAGACAGAGTCTTAATTGAACCAAATCGGCATTTTGATATCTAGTCCAGTTTTTAAGAAATTGCAGTTTACATTTCATGATGTTTTTCAGCCATTTCAGATTCTATAATGGGTGTCTACAGGAGAGAGCTAGAGTAGTGACATCATTGCTAGAGTGTGGAGGAGCTGAACGTTTTCTTAAAATTTCTGATCAAATTGCTCTCACTGCCACAATTTTCACTCTACATACTCAATTTATATCACACACACTCACACATTTGGCTCAGTGAGCCTCCGAGCGACGGGCGAGCCAATTTTCCTCTCATTGACTCCTATGTAAACTGAGATGAGAAATTTCTTGAAAACAGCTGGGGGCACCAGTTTTCTAACCTGTGACCACGACCACATTTTTGACACCATAATCATAAAAAAGACATCTACGCATTCTGGAGAATCTTCTCTCTAACAGGCACCAGTCAAAATTTCTTATGAAATTTTTTAGTTATTTTATACAGTCGATGATTTGGGGTATTTGTAATGTCATAGTGAAAACACACCAGACAAATTGACTAGGACAGAATCCATCCATCTATTTCCATTTACTTCGCAATGGCTGCGCCCTTCGTCCCCATCCGCTCAATAAAGCCCAGTGGAAACAATGACTGTGTGAACAATATCTGCCACCTTGTTCCTCTCAATGTGGAAGATTGGTTGATTGGGTTCAATGTTGTCCCAGATTACTGAGCTCCTCAGCCTGTCAAGGCGAATGAGACAAGACGCCCTGTGGAGGAACCTCATTTGGCGGCTCGCAAATTTCAGCGCTCTGGTCACTCTCTAAATTTCATGACCATCGTAAGTGTCAGAAAGAAAACAAGTTAATTAAAACTTTTTCTTTGTGGCTCTCTTAACTGCCACAGTCAACCACAGCTCAGCAGTCACTGCACTTGACTTAAACCCCTATTCTCTCCTTGTGGAACACAGGTCATCTTCAATGGTAGCCACTTCACTTAAATTTCACAATTATACCCTTGCTTGTGAGAAAGATCAGCATAGGAGCATGAAATCATCCACTTTAAGAAAATGCAAAATGAAACGAAGCGTGGTCTTTAAGACTGAGAAGTGCTGACGCTGATCCCAAATGCATTACAAACAGTAACAAACCACTGCAGAACACCTCAGAGATCATAGTCCAACACAGCTAAAAGCACAGCGTACCACTTTAACGTCGCCGTGGTTAACACTGCAGCTTTAGAATCAAGACAGGATCCTGCATGTCTTCTGCCAATTTAACATCTAAGCTGCCAAAGCAGTTTTGAGAATATAAAGGCCTAATTAAATGCAGGCTGCAGTGTTCGACCCGCTACTAAGAAGCTGCCAGCCCTCCTAAATTAAGTTCATTAGCAGTGGTTTCAGTGGTGAGTTGCTGTGCCAAATGGTCTAAGTACGGAGTCAAAGGCCCTCCACACCACCGAGGAATAATTGCAAGGGAAAACACTGGCACATACTGCAGATGGATTTTGCGTGTGCACCACAAGGCACCTTTTGAGAGTGGATATCCACTGAAGCCTCAAGTAATCATATCGCTTGTATTTATATGAAAAAAAAAAAGCCTTGCATATGTTAATATGGAAGCAATACAGTCTGATATGGAGGAGTTTTAATTGGAACCCTGGGAAAGAAATGGTTATGAAGGCAAGGAGAGAAAATGATGACTGATACACTCAGATGCTTTTCCAGCAACAGATTTAGGTGCACGAGCGCTCTCACACCATCAGTCACTGTAGCTCCATCTACTCCCGTGGGTAATTAAATGGAGTGACTATTTTTTTTTTATCTCAACAGTTGCTATTTATCGCAGAATAATATGAATTTCAGGAGAAATTTCACCTGTAAGACCTGAAAATACAGTTCAAGTAAATGAATGTCAATAAGCCTGACACAGAAGATCTGTCATCAAAGAGGAGAAACCTCGCTATCAGTTAGCAGGCTGACTGACATACTGTGCCAATATTTCACAGCAGTTCTGTTAATTTGAGTGGTTCTACAGCCGCACTCGCACAAAATTAATGAACAGCTGGTGTTTGCTAAAATGAATCTTCCAGATCATACAGTCCCATTGGTTGCATGAATCTGTCTAAATTTTAAAGCATCTGCCATTGTAACGCTGCTTGACCGTTCGTTAGTCACCACTCATGGTCCAACAGTGATGTTGGCGCTGACCCCTCAAAGCCCTCCAGTCACCCTTGCATATGTAAACAAGTGTAAACAGAGTTGTATATCTTCCGCGCGCCAACTCATTCAGCAAACATAACCACCTGTCAAAAGGGAAGGAAAGATCAGACGCTAGATTACCCAGAATGCATTTAGTTATGAGAACGGTTCAGTGAAACCTGCCCTGCAGTTCAACTCAGACCTGAGCTGAATGTTAACATCACAGATTCTGCCCTAACAGGCTGCAGATATACTTGAGGATGCATGCCTTGCAGTTTGATGGGGTCTGCTGTGAGACTGGGGATGAGTTTGCCACTGAAGGTCTGCACTTGGTCATTACAGATACATTTCAATGTCCAGCTGACCACATGTAGTCCATAAAGGGACAGGGTGCAGTGTGGAAATGATCTCTGCTGTAACTACTAGGCAAGTGCCTTTATGCGTCTGTGTGTGTGTGTGTGTGTGTCTTCGTCACTGTATGTGTGTCACTGGAACTCATACTTTGTAGGTAGAGGTCATGACTCTGTGATGCCTTACAGACTAAGAAACAGTATGTGCGTGTGCAACTGCCTGTGTGTGTGTGTGTGTATGCTTTGGATTCTCCCCAACTCGAGATGTGACCCAGACACCAGAGATTATTCCATCTGCTAAGCCTTAAGCTACAACAGTCTTCTCTCTCCTCCTCTCTCTCTGGAGGTGCCTTTCAAATAAAGAAACCCTGCTCGGTACTCATGTCCTTATGGAGAACAGTCATTCAATGTGGTGTCGGAGAGAAAGAATTCCTCAAAAACAAAGGACTACATCTTCACAGTCTGACATGGAGTGGTCATCATGATGCTGTGCAGTTAGAATTATGTAACAGTGTTGGATGTTTATATTAAAAGTAACTAAAGTTGAAATAATGAGGTAAGCGTATGCAAAAGTAATCCATGTGAGAAAAACCTCAGGCTTCAGACTGTTCTGAATACCGAATTCTGTTTCTTTCTTCCCCCTCAACAAGCTGACATGAGCTCATGATGGATTTCTTTCATGATGCATGGTCACCTGCTCCAGGCATGCTACCGTGAGTGTTTAAATTACATTACAGACACTGCTACATGTAGCGACATGTTAATGTCAAGGAAACGTGTAATCTCGGTTGCTGATTTAGATCATTTCTCCCAAATTTTGAACTATATTCCTCCTGAAACATGTCCGGTTATATTTAGAAGCTTTTATTGGTGATTTTTCACTGTAAAAAGTGATGCTATACTCCTCCTGCAATGAAGATGCAGAGATGCTGAGAGCGCAGATGCAGAAGACCCGCAAATGGTGACCAATCAGAGCAGACTGGGCTTTTGCGGAGGGGGGTTCGAAGCGGCAGGCGCTAAATCGAAGCATTTCAGACAGACAGTGGACGCAGGTGTTCCAGCCATAGACAGTATGAGAAAAATAAAGAGTTTTTTGAACATTTAAGCATGTAAACATAAGGGCTGTACATAGGCCATGCCTTTAACCACCTGCAAAACACGAGGTCCGGCGCTGGGTGCTGCTTTTGTCCCTTTGTTGAGCCAGCTTTCAAGAGCGCAGCGGTAGGCTGTGTCTAAGCAACCTTAACAAGCTCCATATTAAAGCCTATTTACCTGAAATCCTGAGTGCAGAGCCTTTCTTCTTCCAGGCTCCATTTATAAGTGTATGGGCATATCGTCCGTGGGACAGATGTAAAGCTCTGCACCAAAATGATCAACATTTCCATATGTATCACAGACCGATGTTTAGGGAAGAAGGGAAAGATATGTGTCGGCTGTGATTGGTTGTTCATCGTCACATGACATGTGGTGCCACTGCTGTGTTCCAAAAGTTGAACTAGGTTTATCTCAGAGCGCAGCCGTCTTGCCCTGAAAAATGGGCAGCATGTGTACGGCCCCATATTGTACTAGAAACCTAAAATGCCCATATGAACCTGAAAACATAGTGGGTCCCAGTAGGTTCCCTTTCAGATAAAATCACATTAAAAGCCCATTTATCTATTTAAACTGCAGATGCATTGACCATTGAAGCTGCAAAACTTAATAACAAAACAAAACAAAACAAAACATGTTTTTTCTGTTCTCTTTAGATTGCCAGAGTTTTGGTTGCTGGCCTTACAAGAAAAGTTTTGCAGATGTGGTTCAGTGTGATCAGGACTTCAGCTGTGGAAGCTGTTCTATTTAGGCTCTCTTGACAGATTCTTTTTCTCAGGGCACATTTACTTCAAATCACTCATTTCTTAGTGAGTTTCTATTAATATTCACCAATTTGGTTATAGCCCCATGGATCTTTCACATCTTCTCATAAGCTACTTTCAAGTTTTTGGGAGGTAGTATTGGTGCTACAGAAGTCCAAAGTTTTATAAAACACAACTGTAGCACTGAGATGACGATGATTCTGCTAACTTATAGAGTTACTATTTTCAGCTCTAACCCGTTGCTCACACATGCAGACTCAAAGGAGCAGGCTCACTGTTGCCTCTCTTGAGCCTGAAGTTTGATGGGTTTTTTTAATGTCAAGCTCGTAATTTAAAAACTCAGCTTTGATTGGACAGTTATTTCCCCATGTTGCCACCACACTGATACAGGATGAAGCTGTTCACTCTCTAAGCAATGTGTTTTCATGCCTTGCTTTTCTCATTCAGGTCGTGGTAGCTTGTTAAAGCTACCACGGTGAATGAGGATGTTGTTGACAATGAAAATCAGCCTATCAAGTAGTCTACTTTGAGTTTGCAGTATTTCTTATGTACCAAATTACTAGGCAAATTTCTTAGATGTGAAAACCTGTTTCTGATTCTGGTTGAGAGAACAGCTGTGTTTCTGTTTACTGAAGGAATCAAATGAATTTGCTGTGTGAGTTTATCTATCTTGCATGTCAGAGGACTTTCTCAACACCTCCAGGTAGGCTGTTCTTGCGCACTTTTTGTATGTACACCTACAAAAAGAAATGCACCAGAATTCTTATATAATCGATGTAATCATGAGCCAGTAATTTGTATATAAATCACGTAATCATATAGGCTGCCATCATGTGATGAATACACTGACCAGAATAAAGAAGGAAGTAGCATTAAGAGTGAAAATGTGTGTAAGGAGGTACGTTCAGGTGGTGGATGGGTCAAACAAATATACGCCTGTCCCCAGGAGACCAGCGTCCAGAGCCCTGTGAAACTAAGTAAACTTTAAGTTAATTTAAGGTTCATTGCCACTATGATTCTTGTCCTAAACCTACATTACTTTAAATTCCTTAAACTAACCTACATAACTTTATATTCCTAAAACTACAGTAACGTAAGTAACTTTACATTCCTAACCCCAACCTACATGACTCTTTCCTAAACCTAACCTTTGTAACTTTACCTTCCTAAACCTGAAATACATAACTTTACTTTCCTAAACCCAACCAAGGCAACTTTACTTTCCTAAACTTAACCTACATGACTCCACCTTCCTAGACCTAACCTACCTAAATTTACATTCCTAAACCTAACCCATGTGACTCCACCTTCCTAGACCTAACCTATCTAACTTTACGTTCCTAAACCTAACCCATGTGACTCCACCTTCCTAGACCTAACCTACCCAACTTTACGTTCCTAAACCTAACCCATGTGACTCCACCTTCCTAGACCTAACCTACCCAACTTTACGTTCCTAAACCTTACCTACGTGACTCTACCTTTTAGACCTAACCTAATTAACTTTACGTTCCTAAACCTAACTTACATAACTTTCCTTTCCTAAACCCAACCTACATGACTCTACCTTTCTAGACCTAACCTATGCGACTTTATCTTCCTAGATCCAACCTCTGTAACTTAACTTTACTAAACCTTACCTTCCTACCTTTATATTCCTGAGTCTAACCTACATAAAATAACTTAACTTAACTTAACTACTTAACTCAATCTATGTAACTTTACATTCAGTATTGTGATGATGCACAACCAAGATTGCACAACCAATGGGACGATTTCAAAGAAATATATGTTTGCTGCTCTGGTGAGCATGAAAGAATGCATACATATTTGCATCACACAATATAATTTTTGCACAGAGCCTGCAAGGTGTCATAAAAAAAATAAAAAAATAAAATCCATGCTCTCGAATTAGTAAATTCCGTTCTCAATTTAATAATTTCTGTGTACATATTACTTAATTTGTGATCTCAATTTAATATTGTTTTTTGGTGTGAGACAGCTGCTTTCAAGCTCTGTCTCTCACTCCCTCTGTGCCCAAACAAAGCCACAAAGCCACTCTTTCATAGAAAATATACAAAAGCAGTATAAATTATCTGCTGCCTCTGCACACAGGACAATGTCTAAACGTCAGGCTTTTTCCTACATCCAGTCAAATGTGTTTAATTTTATATTTCTGATCTGAAATCTAAAATCTGTAAAATCTTTGAGTTATATGATTATTCTGTCACTCAGAAACTAAACTACATGCTTCTTACTACCACTTATTCATTTCTGGCTTTTCAACCACATACAGCAACACTGAATATTACAATGTTAATGAGCTCCTTCTTGTTTGCATGAATATGCCGAGGCTGGCTGATTGGTAAATTATGGGAAATGTTGTCTTTAAACAAGTGAAAACGGGTTCCAGATCTCATTATTGATTACAGCTCCCACAGGCACTGGGACTTTTTCTCTCCCACTCTTTCTTCTGTGTGCTGCTTTAGAGGAACCTCTGAGTTTAATTTTACCTTCCCTACCAGTCTTTCCCTTGCACGTCTTCCTCCATCTCTCTCGGAAACCACTCTCCCTTCGGCTTCACTCCAAATCCTTCCACCCTCTCTCCCTAGTTCTGCAGACTGTGATGCATGGCTGTCTGTGTTTTCCAAAAGTCCATTAGTTGCTGGCACTAGGCCGCCTCCTCTCCCACAGACAGAGATAAAGACGCAGAGCATGGCTGCCCACCGAGCCGCATGAAAATGAGAGGACAGTGGAGAGAGAGCGAGAGATGGAGGGACACGAGAGAGAGAGAAAAAAAGGAGGGTGGATGTGAAAACACCTTGATGCTGGCCAGAAGCCCAAGAGCAAAGGGGCAGAGAAGAGAATGAAGGAAGGGAGGGAGTAGGAAAGTGGAAGGTGATGAAAACAAAACTGAGAGTGAAAGAACAAAAGAAAAGACAAAAACATTATGCATGCAACAGGAACAGAAAGACGAAGGTAGAAAAGAGGTAAAAGGGTGAGAGAAAGAGGGCAGGACATACAAGAGAGAAGACTGAGATAAAACAGAGAAGATTTCCATTGAGAATGAGGGTAGTAAAGACAAAGGATGGCAAGGAGGAGGAAGGGAGGAAAGAATGAGAAATGGAATGGGCTGAGGGTGAAATGAGGATAAGAAAGAGGGGTCAACAGTAACCAGATATCCCCCCACCAGAGCCATTTATATCATGCTTTCTTCTTTAAGAACCCTCCTCCACCTCCTCCTTTGTCCCCTTAATTTATCTACAATCCAGTAATTGAACTTCCTCCTCAAAACAAAACGCAGGGGAGTTACAGTGATTCATTCTCCATTTTTCTTTTTTATCCTCTTTTTATCTTGGAAATTAAGATGCTATCTAATGCTTAGCTTTAGGTCGCGGAGCTGGCTAGACATGACGCAGAGCAGGCAGATGAAATATGTGCGTAAAAAGTTCTTTTTTTCTTCTCTTTCTTTCGGCAGGGGCATTTGGCCCTTTGATTAATATGTTGTCTAAGTTTGGCAACTTTGCTCTTTGTGTTCCTATTGGCCTAATTGCTTTTGTGCTCCTCTCCATGTTTCTCTCAGCCAATCTCTGAGTGCATTTTAATCTCCTACAGGCCTATAAATGTAATAATGATGTGTATCTTTGTATCTCGGACTATAGATAAAAAAAAAAAAAAGAAAGCAAGACAGAGAAAAGAAAACTTTAATTCTATTTCCTTAAAACATTTTAATTACATGCCCAACAGCTGGTTTGGAATTGAGTGCCTCCCTCCCAATTTATGCCCTTCCATCTTTTAAAATCGATATCTGTGAAGCATATCTCTTCCTCTTTCAAGTGATGGGATTGCTTTTGGGTTTTCGTTTGCTTAATTTCTCTCTGACCTGAGTATGTGCCGCCTATTTGTGTGATTATTGTCTGGCATTACATGGCCATCTACCTTCCCTCTCTGGCTCATTAAGGTGAGTTGTCTCGTTAAGGATGTGAGGGATATCATTAGGGCCACAAAGCTCATTATTGGAGGTCTTTTATTGAGGAAAGAGATGTCAGAGTAATCAGAGTCAAACTAATGCTTTTAAATGATACAGAATGCGTAATGAGCACCAGGATTCAGCCAGACTAAACCTCCAAACAGCCATCACTACTGAGCTGTGAAAATACAACTCAACAACGTTCAAATCACACACTGACTCACAGCAAACCAAACCTCAACACATGACAGATTACAGATATCACTCGTGTCTTGAGTTGTATCTTCGTTTTAAAGGTTTAAGATACCTTTTTTCAAGCACACCAATAAGACAAACTCTAAAGCAAGCCTTTGTGGTTGGCAAGAAAAGCTCTGTTTATTTAGAGCTTGTTTGAGTTACATAGCAATGAATAATAATTCAAGCCGAAAAACTGGAAATACTGCGTTTTCTGTTCTCCTGTTTTGTTCAAGTAATGAGTGTGAAACAGGTTGGAAAGATGATGAGTTTCTTTTGTCCTTTAAAGTTTTGAGCATGCGGAGAATTAAACTATAAGATTGTTTGCTGCGGGCGCTGCAAAATGTAAATGCACAGATGTTGTAACCACACTATAATATATTTAAACAGGAAAACACATCATGTTAAAGTAGTCTCTTCTATACTCGGCTTACCAGTTTAATGTTGTTGCTTATAAATTATGTTTACAATATACTACTCAATTGTCTTCATAACTATGTTGTGGTGACAACCTACACACTGCCTGGATTATACTCAGAGAAACATTTCTTTGAGTTATTCAAACACTACATTTATGTATCACACTGGAATCGCAGAGAGGTGAAGAGGGTGAATGGCGGACACACAAATGCAGGGCTGTGACACCAGACTGTCAGGTTCACGTCCAGACTCCTGTCTGAGATTTGGGCAACAAAAGCATTTTGAGTCCTGTGGGATGCGAGGTATGTCCCATGGATGCTTGACTAGATTAGGATCTGGGGAATTTGGAGGCCAGGTTGACACTTTGATCTCTTTGTCATGTTCCTCAGGACACTCCTGAGCAGTTTTTGCCATGTGGCATGGTGCATTATCCTGCTAGGGGGCGCTGCCATAGGGAAGTGTCATTGCCATGAGGGGGTGTACACTGATCAGCAGCGGTATTTGGGTGAGTGCGTGATGTGCCAGGACCCAAGGTTTCCCAGCAATGTAATGAGACTTCACCAGTTGTTTCAATGTTGTGGCTGCTCTGTGAATAATCAGTATCTGATTACATATAATATGTAACACCATGTTTACACTATGAGCAACAAATTAACAAAATGGCCAAGCGTGGCCAGCTTAACTGTCATGTGTTTAAGAATCTGCTGTACAGAGTTCATAAAAACAAGTACTGCAGAAGCATCAGTTATGGCAGAAAATGACAGCAGAAGTAATCAAATTTGCTGATTTCACATATCTCTGCAATTTAAATTAACTGCCAGTTGCCCACCTTGAAGTGATTGTTGTTTCAGCCTAACACATTGCCTATTTTAGCCTACCAACAAATTAAATATGTTGTCAGTGAACTTCTTGCAGATATATGTTCAGTATCGACATTATAGTGACTTTCCAGGTACATTCATTTTCTCATTATGTTAACAGAAAACGTAATATGCTCGGCATTACAGTATGCTTATCCCAAAAACGTAGTTGCTGTTTTTAATGAGTTCTATATAAACCTAATTTTTAGGAGACAGGGCTGTTCCAGCAAACTCGGTTGCCTGACAAAATGAATTGCTGGAAACCAAGGGTCACTTTTGTTAGGGCCATTTTAGATCACCACTTCAAAACTATTTGATGGTGAAAATGGTGGCACATCAAGGCCCAATCCTAATACCCCCCCCCCCTTGTCCACTACCCCTTAGCCCTTGCCCACTACCCCTTGGCCCTCAAAATGAAGCAACGAGGGGTAGGGGTAGAAACCTTTCCCTAGCAATTGGGACACCACTCACTATGTCACCACGTCAGTTACGTTCATGCATACATAACTATTTTAAACAGAGAGCTGCGAGCCATCTACATTTCCAACCGGCATCTACAATGGAGTCTCATTCATCCTACCGATCGCGTTTGCCGCATTCATCATGCTTCGTTTGATGAACAACAGACGACAGGGGACTTCTGCTAGCTAGCTAACCAGCTAACATTACGAGGCAGCATAGTTATACTAGCTGGCGTGTTATCGTAATGTGAAAAGTCCGACAAGTTTGCAGAACAGGACAGATGACAGACGCCAGATAGTGCGAGCTAGCTAGCTAGCTAACAAGCAACCTGACAACGGTAACGTTAGCTATGTATGAACTTTTTTCCCCATCTCTTGCTCGGCGGTAGCCATGGCGACGTCTACCCCTCGCTGGCAAGTCAGCATCTGAAATCCCTCGCTTCAAAGGGCTAGTTTCATACCCACTACCCCTCGTTATGCCCCTACCCCTACACGCAAAAAGGAATTGGGACACCACTACCCCTCGTGGGAATGCGCAAATGTAGGGGTAGGGCCAAGGGGGGGTATTGGGACTGTGAAGTGAAAGTGACGGATCAGTATGGAGGTGACATTAAACAGTAATTTTGGGTTAGTGCACTGGTGAAGCCAACACAGGTTCAGAGATGCACCGGAGAAGCCATCATTTATTCTCTTTATGTATTTATTTTTCACCACCTTCGCCTTTCCTGCTCCTTCCCTTTATTTATTTAATATTATTATCATTATATATTACATATGATTTTAACCCTTTCACATTTTCCTGAAAATGAATCCGTTAGATTTAGAGAAGTGTTTAATTGATGCCTGAACCCTTATGTTAGTTATGAAGAGGTGTGTCTGTCACTACTAAGTGTGGTGATGGGTGCAACAGAGGACACTTCTGTTCTGAGAGGGCACAGAAACACCGGGCAATTGTTAACTAGTGGGGCCAGATTTACTATTTGAACACTTACATTCTAGTGTTTGGCTTTCTTGAATGGATGAAAAGAATGAGGGCATGATTACAAATGGGTGAATGGAGGCGACTGACCATTGTCGCCGAGGGGATATTCGTGCTGAATGCGGGCAGCGGATGTGACACACATGGAAAGGTAGCTCCCTGGCTAACAAATGAATGTAGCTAAATTGCTTATAATGACTGCAAAGTATGATGTTATTAGTACATTTTCATTTCCTGTGCTCCATGCCTTTCTATTGACTCACTGTAGCCAGGCACCATCTCTCTTGTGTGGCATTTTTCTATTTTCCTATTCTAGAAATGTTTTAAGTCTCTTTGTACTTTTCGAGTCGTGTTGTGCAAACCTTCCTTTCAGCTCTGCATACTGTTTTTAATTCTTTGCATCTAGCCAATCCATAGACCTATTTCTATCATAATTTCTATTATCTATCTATCAAGAACAAGTGTGACAATAGTCATATATCCATGTAGAAATATTTTAACCCCCAATCTTATTGTATGTCAGTGATACTGTGGGCTAATGATGGCAAACGCTGTGCTGAGAGTCATATGATTGAGACATGAATATAGACTTTGTGCTGTCGGATACTCACTAACATAGACAGACATGCCTGCACATACAGTACGATAGGCATGCTCACACACACACATTGATGCAAAAACAGGAACACCTACACACGCAGTAAAGCAGCACATTAATTGCCATCTTCATCTGCTGACTTTCACTGATTTCCTTGTTCTCTGCTGTAATTATTACAAGAGGTACAGCACAAGACAAAAAGACGGAGACAAAAACAGATATTGAGAGGAAGAGAGACAAAACGGAGAAGGGAGTGAAAATGAACAAAATTGAGAGTACAAAGATTGTGTGGGTGTCAGATGGCTTTTTGAGTCATGGCAGGCAGAGGAGAGAGAGACTGATAAAAAGGCAATTAGGCTTCATTATTAGATATGGGAGGATAAGAACATATAGATAGACAAAAATAGATAATACAATTATTTCATTCCTTCTTTTCCTTTCTCATTTCTTTCTGCTGTTATTAAAGCAAACACTTTCTTATCTCCTCTTTGTACTTTCCGCTTTCTCTCCCTCTTGTCCCTTGACTCCAGCCCAATTTGTCACGTCTCTTGCAAACATGCCACTTTTTAATCAATTGCCACAATTGACAAGGGTGGGTTCCATCTATGTTCCTCTCTGTTTTTTTTGTTTTTTTTGGTTTTTTTTTTAAATCTAGCGTCTATCATTCCCTTATTACAAATGTCTCTTTCAATCCCTACCATCTCCTTTCTTTAATATGTAGAGTACATTTTTCCCCATTTCCTCCCTCTGCATTCCTCTTTTCATCTGCTCGCCCCGAATCTGAGTCACAACACCGAAACACTGTCATCACACAGGCAGAGAATCGTAACAGCAGGAAAATATGTTTGCTGTTTGGGCTTGTTGTGTTGAATCCTAATGAGCTATCAGACTCTGCAGGAGGAGAGCTTTCTCTTTTTCCTGTCAGGGTGATTTGCACTACTAGAAAATAGAAATGAGAGAGCCCAGCATCTAAAAAGGCATTTTCTGGTCTTAGCAGAGGCTGGGTTATTACAGAGGATATTGCAGCAGTCATACCCAGGCACGGTGACAGATATATATCAAGCCAGCTTATGCCTCTGCAGAGATTTCATTCAAATCCAATAAAAGACATGACAAACACATAAATATGACATTAATTTTTAAAAATCTAATGAAACGGGTCTTGCCCAAGCCGCTCTGTAACCGCGCCATGTCATCGCACCGGCTCAGACATAAAATACCACGAGCATCGGTGCTGACTTTAAAAGAACAAACCGGGGAAGAGAGGGGTGAAGGCAGGGAATTAGGGATGAGGAAGGAATTTCTGCGATAGGAGGGATGTTGTATGTTCGCAGGCACGCTGTGAGAGATAAAAGTCACATAGCTTTAGGCAACTTTGAGACCTCAAAGCTTTGTTCATGAAAAAAGTCGACCTCAGTCTCTCAAAGTGAGAGGGAGAGGAATCACAAACACTGAGATCTGTCACCCATACACAGCTGGGCCACCCTGCTCGGTAACCTTGGCAACTCCCTGACCAATGGCTGGTTGGCAGGAGGTCCTTAAAGAACTGTGAAACTGACACAAACACACACACACACACACACACACACACACACACACACAAAGGCACACACACTCACAGAGAGCACCGCTGCCTACTGATCTCTTGTTGACTGTGATTTGAGAGGGTAAACAGGTGTTAGAGAGGCCTCTGAGTTGAGAGCGCACCGACACACACACACACACACACACACACACACACACACACACACACACACACACATTTTGAGACATCTGGTGCGAGACACGTTGATATGCTCTTAAACAGCATCCACCTTGCTTCACATTGCTTGACTGGCTAATGAAGAGTGAGCTAAAATCTTTACACCCATCTACATGATTTTTTCTTTCCATTAGGGGATACGGAGAGTTGGGAGATGACAACTAGAGGGAAGAGAGAGATGGAGGAGAGGACAGAGAAAGGGAGGGAGAGGAGGAAGATAGACGACCAAGAGGACGGGGTCTGTGGTTGCTCACCATCAGTCTCCCGTGCCGTCTACCCAAAGCTTGCTCTCTCTGTGTTGTGTTTACCTTCTAACCATCACTCCATCCATTAATCTCTCTTTCCCTACACTTCTGTCATCATTCTCACCAGCCTATTTCTCGTCTTCCTTTTCCTTGTTCCTCTATCTGCCTCCCTTTATCACCCTCACTACTTCCTGTATCAGTCATACCTCTCATTCCCTTTGCCTGGACATCCATCCATCCATGTTACACCCCTTCCTTATTTTTCCCTCTGTCTCGCTCTCATGCCGCCTCCTATGGTGAGACACCCGAGGTGAACAGGGTAAAATTTTTAACGTACAGATATTGCAATGAAACTTCCCCAGTTGATTACTTACACAAGATTTCTGAAAATTTTGAAAGGAATCATCTAATTAAAAAGGTCCAGTGTGTAGGATTTAGGGGCGTATATAAGCAGAAATGGAATATAATATAATAAGTATATTTTCGTCAGTGTATAAACACCTGAAAATGAGAGCTGTTGTGTTTCCGGTACCTTAGAATGAGCTGTTTATATCTACATAGGGAGCAGGTCGTAGTCTATAGAGATCATCATGTTGGACCACCATGTTTGTAGAGTATCCCATAATGGATAAACCAAACACTGGCTCTAGATTGGACCATTCGTGTTTTCCCATGAGCCCCTTCAAGATATAATCATCGGAAAAACACAGATTTTTTTTTAACAATAAACTGCTTAATTTGGTGTTGTCACCAGTTTAAATCACCTGGTCTGTTTGTTGTGAAGAGAAAGAGACTTCTGTGTGTAATTCAGCTCGTTGTAAAAACCTCCTGAACATCTGGATCTTAAGTTATCAGAGAAAAAGGTGAGCACACGATTTGAAACATGAAACTGCTTAATTTGGTGTTTTCACCGGTTTAAATCTCTGGGTCCATTTGTTTTGGAGACCAGGTAAAAACTGTAAAAGCTTCCTGAACGTCTGGATCAGAAATAACGTGATTTAGCTTTCAGAGAAAGTAGGTAAGCACACATTAGCAGGTGGTGGGCTAGCATGTCTGCGACATGGCAAACAGCATAAGGAGAAACAATAATTGGTAACATTAAACTGCTTGATTCAGTGTTTGAATCAATCACATTCTGAGAATCCTCTCAGAGCACTCCGAACTTAGCCTAAAAATTTCTAGCAAGGAGTCCTAGCTTAGAAGCGAGTTAGGAAAATTCTCAGTGCAACTCTGAGCTAGGGGACAGAAACTTTCACCTTAGTGAGGAGGTGTAGTTGACCCCACTGCTAGGTGTGACACATTGTCTCAACAAATGTGATTAGTTGTCCTTTTGTGAGCCTTAAGGTGTGGCCACCCAGTGGAAATAAAATGAACTACATCACAATATGAGGCTGTGAAAGTGCTGTCATTGTTGGTGTAGTCTGAGTGGGCGGAAGTTTGCTGCATAGATCAGCCTCTCATTGGGCGGAACGAGCCACCTGCTGAAGTCCCGCCCTACCACCTCCGGTTGCAGTTTTCAACACGTCCTTTACTAACTTTTGCTGTGTTTGATCTTGCGGGGATGTAGCCATTTTTCTGCCATGGTTCGCGTCCTGTAGGCGATATTTTTGTGGGCGTGTTACACCAAAACCTGTTTCCCCCTAGCAATATTTTTGCAAGCGCACCGTTGCTGTGGCACCACCCAGAACGATTTGTGATTGGTTGAAAGAAATACAAGCAGCTGGGGCGTTTTTTCCTCCAATCAAATATTTTAGTGTTGTGATCACTTAACTTCTGGCGTTATAGCGTTAGTGAGTTGAGTGGGAGATATGAGCACATCTTGAATGAGATTGACCATAAACATTCCTGCACCATCTGATCTGTCTATCTGCAATATTTCTTCAGCCTCTTTGTCTTTCCACCATTTTCTCCCCTGCTTAATAATCTCTCAAGCCTCTTAAAAGTCCTCCTCCCTACTTCTATCAGTTTTTAACCTTGGGAACTCTCTTAAGGGCTAAGATGTTTTGTGAGTAACTTCAATCTTTGCAGCGCCTCGTCTTAATTTTAGGGGAAATTCTTGGGAAAAGTCATATTTCTAAGAGTTTGTCAGTAGTAGCAACTATTTGTACAAGAATGCTTTGTGAATATGGCATCTTGTCTATTTATTTTGGACAGAAAGAGACCTCTGGCTCTGAGGATAATTTGGCTCCCAGTAAAAACCTCCTGACCAATAAACACTTAAGGAATTCTAACTGGAAGAAGTTTCAGCTGGTTGCAATCTCCAGTCCTCACCAATAAATCCCCCTAAATCTTACAAACTGTTACTATGCGCGTTTGGCATAATTACTTTGGATGTTTTCCTTCCACTAGTCTGACAGTAGACATGTTATGTAAGCAAAACAGCCCAGAATTAGCCAGTGCTGGAAAAAACAAACGATGTTTCCACCTGGGGTGCCTCCCCATAATATAGGCTAATATAAGCTTTTACTGTGAGTAAAGAAACATGATGTGGGCCACTTAATGCATCATCATCACTGAAGGAGAGGTCTCATTTGTAGTCATACAAATTCTGCCTCTATGTCTGTCTCTGTAAATCCTCTCTAATATTTGATTGGGAGATTTTTTTTATTTTTTATTTGATGGCTTTTAGCCCCACTGATTAATGTGCCCAAGACTCAATTAAAGCAATAGGAAAATAAAGAATTTATGTATTAGTAAAACATGGTGTTAAAATCCACCCACATCCTCTGTCTCTGTGCTTGTTCTCGTTAATCTCCACTCTTTCTTCTGCCAATTTCTCCATCCTCCTTTCCTACTTTTCAACTCCATCTAGATCCCTGTGCACAAATTCTTTCTATCCCTCCATCCTTCCCTATCTCTGTTCTTGTTTCTTTTCCTTTCTCGCCCATCTATAGTATCTGCCTCAATCTCCAGTCCTTTTTTAGTCCCTTATCTCTCTCTTTCCGCCTTCCTAAAACTCCCAATTCTCCCTTTCCCATTCCCCGAGCACCCATTTGCCATCCATATCATCTTCCCCTCCTCCCTTCATCTCTCCTCTGCTCGGCTGCAATCGTCCTCCGGAGTGCCGTGATGGCCTCACCCAGGGCTGAAGGAACTAAACAGGTCTTGCTTGATTTACCATCGGATCTATCTGGCGGATAGCTCTATCTGAGGAATCTGCGTAATTTTCATCATCATCAGTGAAGTCATTATGGCAAATTGGTGGAGGCTTATAGGCTTACATTATACAGCTCTTTACCTGCAGTATCTAGATATATGTAGCAGAGGTGAAGAAATGATGGTATATTTTATCATAATTCCAGGAGACATTATGCTAAATGGGCAGATGATGATAGGGAGATATTAAGTGACGGGCTTGTTCCAAAATGGAGTTAAGCATATGGGAGAGAAGCGAAGACATTTTCCATCATCTATAATATTATATAACATGTAAAACAGGTACATGCGAGGAGAAAACTTTCCCAACAGTTGCCAGAAGAGTTAAATCTATGTGACACAAGTGTCATAAGTTAAAAGGGAACACAAGCACATGCCTGAAAGATATATCAATTGAATATCTGTGCTAATAAAACATGAATAAACCCTGTTTGCGTCTGTTGATTGGTGTGACCTTATCAGCCGAACAGGTCAGATCCATTTCAGTATGGTAATACACCAAAGCAAATTTGAAATTCAAATCCAAGAAATTGGTATCTTTCTAGGAAAAAGGGGAGTTTAACAAATGACAGCGAAAATGCAAAAGTGCTTTGGCTGAGGTGAATGTCCTCCATACAGTATAATCCGAATATGTACATATGTATGAGACATTTAACTTCACACTCACTGTTTCCAACACGCCAGCCAGCCCGCTCTTTCTCCTCCTGTTCCTCGGCTTTGATTTGCTTTTAGATACATGCATGGCTGAAATTCAAAATTATCCAAACTCTGCCAAAGGCTTCGTTGTCATGTTCAAAGCTGATCAGTTCAGGGTTAGGTTGGCAGGGATAGCGAATTCACTGCTGCCATATTTACCCGTCAAAGTGTTGTGAGTCTTTGTTGAAGAAAAAAAGGACCTTTCTCGTGCTTTCTTTGCTTCTAGCCTTGATTTCAGTTAACTTTACTGCAAACGTCTCAATACAGTGTTTTTCCTTTTTAAGAAGCTGCCATCAATATGAGACTTGGGAGTAATGATAATATATAGTGCGCAAGGACATGTGGGAAAAGACGCATTTTCTAAAGTGGATCCTTCCCATAGTGCAGCAGAAAGTCATACAGACAGAAAATCACTCCAACTGGCAATCCACTCAACTCTAAAATCACTCAGCAGTCATCAGAGACTCTTGAGGCCTGACAGAGAGTAGCTGTCATATACTCACGCAGGGACACTTACATCAGCTGAGTCAGGTGCGTGTGTCTGCCTGCATTTTGTGGTTGTTTCAGTTTAAATGTGTGAATGCATGCCACATACATATGCATTCAGGCTCAGGATTTAAGAGCCACTCGGAGAAACATTTCCATTTCTATATATGTTATTGTCTCCTGTGGCGTCGGCTTAAATCAGATGTGACTAGAAAAAAAAAACATCATATGATTTAATATAATGAAACAACACAGAGGTAAAACAGTGTGTGTCTATTCTATTATACACACTGCATTATGCACAAGGAAAAAAACATTAAGACACATTACTGGATGCTGCAGAGCTCCAGTACACCTTGCTAGCATCGGGTTAGATCCCTTTTGCCTTCAGAACTGCTTTAATTCTTTGTAGCATAGATTCAACAAGGTGCTGGAAAGACATTGTCCAGAGATTTTGGTCCATATAGACATGATAGCACCTCCCAGTTGCTGCAGATTTGTCAGCTGCACATCCATGAAGTGAATCTCCTGTTCCAACACATCCCAAAGGTGCTCTATTGGATTGAGATCTGGTGACTGTGGAGGCCATTGGAGTACAGTGAACTCATTGTCATGTTCAAGAAACCAGTTTGAGATG
>NC_065513.1:26627671-26657156 GCF_006386435.1 Epinephelus moara | reverse complement strand
CTGTTGTTAGCTGACAGGAGTGGCACCTGGTGTGGTCTTCTGCTGCTGTAGCCCATCTGCTTCAAGGTTCAACGTGTTGTTGGTTCACTGATGGTCTTCTGCAGACCTTGGTTGTAACCAGTGGTTATTTGAGGTACTGTTGCCTTTCTATCATCTTGAACCAGTCTGTCTATTCTCCTCTGACCTCTGGCATCAACTTTTTACCCAGAGAACTGCCACTGACTGGATATTTTCTCTTTTTGGGACCATCCTCTGTAAACCCTAGAGATGGTTGTGTGTGAAAATCCCAGTAGATCAGCACTTTGTGAAATACTCAGACCAGCCCGTCTGGCACCAACAACCATGCCACGTTCAAAGTCACTTAAATCACCTTTTTCCCCCTATTCTGATGCTCAGTTTGGATTTCAGTAGGTTGTTTTGACCATGTCTACATGCCTAAATGCACTGAGTTGCTGCCACGTGATTGGCTGATTAGCTATTTGCGTTAATGAGCAGTCACTCAATCCACAAAGGAACACACAGTTCATATTCAGAAACTGTGACTTTAAACAAGTCGCAAGCAATTCTGTGAAGTTGTGATGTCACAGCTATACAATATAAAGGTAGAATCTGCCGCCACAGTGCCATTTCAGTCATTCCCAGCTGCAATGATGATACAAAGGTGCAGAGTGCAGATGTGGAAGACCTGAAAGCACTGGCTAATCAAAGCAGACTGGGCTTTTTCGGTAGGTGGGCTTAAAGAGACAGGCACTCCAGACAGAGGGTAAATTATGGGTTTTTTTTTTTATAATTAAAGCATGCAAACATGTTCTAGTAGAAACCCCAAATACAAGCATGAACCTGAAAATTAGCATAATATGTAACCTTTAATATTTTTAGCTGAGGGAGATGCCATGTTCTACTGGCACTTTGTTTTTTTTCCTTTGGTTTGGTTTTTATTCTGTTATTAATGGCAAATATATGATGCCTCGCCCTCAAATTATCAGCACAGGTTCTGTCAGTAATTTACAAGTGGCAGTCTGGGGCATGCAGAGGTTAAGTAATTAAGAGGGTAAGTAATGGATACTTAATTTTAGTCATTACTTTTACAAGTCAGCACAACTGTCAAACGCTGAGCTGTCAGGAGCTCCTCAGCTCAAAGGCTTGCCTAACATCACACAGGAAAAAACAAACAGGGAAAAATGCTTTATTTTCTCCCATGAGACCATGGAAAAATAAACAGAGACGATCACAGCTGAGTAACGCATCGCCTTAAACGAAGACGCCGTTATGTCAAACGGTGACATACAGCATGCTCGTCTCTGAAATATATATGTGACACCAAGTTAATGAGATATCAAGACTGAGGTGCAGCACCTCTTAGTTTATTGAACGCCCTGATCATTGACTGAAATAAGAGAGATGCATACATTACCCCGTGACAAGCCTCACCCTTCAGCCCTTGCCTGGATTTGCGTGTGTATTGATGTGTGCATGAGAAAACATGTTGGTGTGCAAAGCATTCTGCTTTTTGACATGTGTTTGTGTGTGCGTGTGAGTGCCCCCACACGTCCGTGCATCTCTGTGTGTGTTTGCATTTATGTATTTGTGTGTGAGTGATACCACAGACAGCTCAGACGCTGACCCGTTCTGACATATAATATTATTCTGCTGCAGGGGATCGAAACTGAAAAGGAAGAAAATCCATAGTGCACAGGAGACGATGGTGACAGAGTAAGAGGTTTATTGTGAAAGAGAAAAGGCCTGAGAGAAAGAGTGAGAGCGGGAGAGGGGAAAGCAGCACCAGGGAAAGTAGAGAGAGGGAGAGAGAGCATGACACTGAGGGGAAAAATATATCAAGTTCTTAACCTCACAGGAATCAAATATAGCAAAGGGGACTGGATTGAGGGAGACAAACACATCCAAATAACTCAAACGGAGACAGAGAACAAAAGATGTCTGAGTCTGACTGACTCATGGGGTCTGTTAATCACATCATGGCCTTCCAAATAGCCCCCAGCTTGAAAATACTATTCCAGGTACCGTTCACTGGCTTTCAAATATATTTGGAAGCCAGCAATATATTACGAGAAGAAAGTTTCCACTTTGAAGGGAATTTTCTAGGCAATTGTTTCAGTTTCCTAGCCATTAGGTGTTTCAAAGTGAACTCAGGCTTAGTTTATATATCTCTTTGTAGCAGACCTTGTGAAAAGCAACTGAGAACAAGAGTTCATTTACTCTAGTCTGTCACATTTCCTGTTTTTCTCTATGTGAGAAGCTCCAAGGTAAATTATATCTCACCAATTTTTTATGAAAGGAACATGCATTTTAGACACAGCGTAATAAATGTAGAGCGTTAAGTATATTGATGTTAAGTTTGCATTTATAGTATTGTGTTTATGAATCATTAAATAACACAATTTCAGTTTCACTGGAGGTTTAAATTAAAATCAAACACGGCAACAGTGTTGCTGATGGTGCCACTGCAGCAGAAAACATCAGCTTGTGTCAATGCAGCTAAAAGAGAGGGACGGGCATCGATTTACCACTAGAGTGCACCCTGTAGCCTTTAACACAATGTAGATGAAGAAGAGACTGACAGACAGACAGAGGGGGACGCAGAAAGGGAAGAAAATAAAGAGAGGTAGAAAGAGAAAATATAGAGAGGGATGTAAAGCTGGGGAAGCAGAGTAGTATGAGAACATAGAAGGGTACTAACGTAGACATTTGTAAGTAATCGGCAGCGAAAGAGATGCAGCGGAGAAAAAAAAAAAAAAAAAATCAAGGGAGACACAGTCGGAGGGAAAGGTCTGCCTCTGTCTTGTGTTCTCTCTCTTTGCTGCTGTGCAGTGCTTGCTGCTGCTCTGGGAGGTATCACCTCTGTCATGTAGAATTTATCCATGAAAACCAGATCGTCTCTCCACCCTGTGTATGACCAGCCCCTCATGCAGTCCTGTCTCCTGTCACTTCTGCCTGCTCACATGCTGCTGCCATTGAAAGGTAACCTTATTTTATAGGACTGACTCATCACAGGGATTTCAGTGCCAGTGGCTACTTAAAGAATCATCCACCCTTAAACACAGCTCCTGGAAATGCATACCAGTAGCCAAAACACCTTTGTGTAGCTACAGGACAACTACTGTTCTTTTACTCTAACTCAGTGGTTCCTAACTGGTCCAGCCACAGGGTCCTTAGTCATTAGCTCAAGGTCCACACAGTTTAATATATTCAGCACCATGCTTAAGTTTGGCCAGGTTGTCGAGGTACAGTAGTTTGCTGTCTCTGTCATGTAGTAGTAAGTACTCACTCTCCAGCAGGAAATGGCACTTCAAAATAAAAGCTCTGTGCATTCCTAAGTCACCTGTGGTCCATTTAAAATGACCACAGACCCACTTTTGGACTGCGACCCACCCATTGGGAACCACTGCTCTATATTATGAACTTATCTTACCATCAGTACTGCCATCATTCCTTTTGCGGACACATTAAATCTTAGTGAATTACACATTACTCATCCCTTTTTCTTACAGGGATACTTAACCCCAGAATCAAAAAGACGGATTTTCCCTTTTATCCATAGCACTATTTATAAATCTAAATTATTTGGGTGTGAATTACTGAATGTCAGAGATATTAGCCGTAGAGACGTCTGCCTTCTCTCAAATATAATGGAACTAGATGACACTTAGTTTGTGGTGCACAAAGTGCCCATTAAATACACTTCAAAATATCAACAGCAATAAGATAATCTACAGATTTATTGTAAGCAGTTCAATGTAGGAACTATTTTCTTTCTACCAAACTACACCCCCAAACTGTATCACCGCACAGAGGGAAGACGTCATCTACTCATGGAGGAGAGGCTCATGCTTATGACAGTACAAGTCATAAACATTAATCCCATCCTTCTCAGCTGAGCTGTAACATGAGCTAGCTCAATAGTACTAGGTGCAACCAGGTCTCACTATGAAGTTGTTGAAATCTGGTGCTTGGGCAGTGACTTGTGGCGTCAGACACCAACGAAAGAAGGCGTGAAACGTTGACATGATATGTGGCTGGTTGCCGTATAGTTTAACAGCACCTGGCGACATCAGAGGTAAACACGGCGGGGCAAGAACGAAAGTTAAGGCGGTGAAAGTCTGACTGGGGCGGGCTGGAGGGGTGGTGGATGGGCCCAACAAACACCAACTTTCACCCGGGAGAGTAGTGTTTGCAGTCAAACCCTGTTCTTTTTTCCTAAACCGAACCAAGTGCTTTTGTTGCCTTAACCCAACCACATGCGTTTGTTGTGAAGGAAAAGAAACACTGTGACGTAGTGTGTTTATTTTTAAAGAGACAGTATGTCAATGTTAAAGTGTATTTTGAAAGAAGACAATGCACGCAACAGGCAGAACTTGACACAGTGTCCCAGAACATCAACAGCCAGGGTATTTTGCACCCTGGACGTGGAAAGTCCATGACGAAACCTCAATAAGTGACGAGGTTGGAATTAGAACGTGTTGCTAGGAGAGCTAACAATAGATGCACACCACTCTTTGCGTGGTGATATGGTTGGCTGTGGTGATATGGTTGGTTATGGTAGAAAGAAAATAGTTCCTTCATGAAACCACTCACAACAAAGTCTGTAGATTATCTTGAGTATCCAAGTCATAATTTCTGAAAAGAGACATTGCTGTTACGTTTTTTAAATGTAGTTTTGGTTCTTTGAGCACAACAAGCCGAGTACCATCTAGTTCCTTAATATTGAAGATGAGGGACTCATCTCTGCGCTGATATATCCAACACTCGGCATGTCACACCAAAATAATCTAGATTTATAAACAGCACTACAGGTGAGAGGAAAAACATGTATTTTCAATTTTGGGGTGAACTGACCCTTTAATACTACTGTGCTACATGTACTTGTGTGTACTAGGTTGATAAGGCAATGTGCACCAGGTCCTCCTTCAAAGCAGTGGGTGAAGTGGTTCAATCTGTGAATATGATCAGCATCCACACATGCTTTAAATATATTTCAGGTCTGATCATCCTCTAGTTGGTCTGATGCTGCAGCAGCCACACTTGTTAACTAGCAAACAGCAGACTGGTGCTTTTCCCCAACAGTGTGATGTCTGTCAGTCTCTCTGGCCATGCACTCATTGTAAGCATTATGCAGACTCTGTCTGATTGGTCAGCTCCACATCACGCTGGAGGCTCAGATGATCAATATTGCTGTTGTAGTGATACTGCAGTCACCTCTGGAAGCTGGGATGTGGCACTGATGTACACACAGGGTGAAACTGATCTATCCCACCACTCTCTGTAGCCAATCAGTGGAAAACAACATAGAGCTTGACTCTGTACTTGTTGGCCTGGCATGTTGTATACACAGTGGCAGCAGATGGCATAACAAACCACACTGCTACCTCATATATTGCAATGATGACACATTCTAATGTTTTTTAACTCCTCAGCCTAGACAGCAATCCAGAAAAGGCTCTCTACAGCCGATATCTCCAACACTCTGCATCCTAAACATAAACAATCTGGATTGATAAACATCACTAAAGGTAAGAGGGAAAACATTTTAGATTTAAAAGTGTACTGTCCCTTTAAATTTTAATTTTATTTGAATACAAAGGATATGAGAATTTTACGAGCCCTGCATTAAGAACATGAGCATTTTATTCATTTGATTTACAATATTATGATATGTTGTATACTATAAAAATATGTATGCCAGTTCAGTTATATCAGAGGCTGTGTGTGTTTTGCCAAGCTGCCGATGTCAAGTTGGTAATCATGAGGATTAATGTATCTTTAATTTATACACACAAAGCTCTCATTAGCATTAAACGAAAGGCATGATCCCGGACACGCTACTCACTAGTCATATATGCTCAATAAACACCTCTGCCAACGAGCAATGTGTGTGAGGGAGTGTTAATAGTTGTGTGCTTATGTGCTGTTATGTGCTGCATTCATCTCATCATTTAGAAAACACCACCCGCCACTTTAATCACTCCTCCTAACACTTCGAAAGCTTCCAATGCTGGCTTCAGTTCAAGTCTAATATATTCTAGAGGGAGGAGGGATAAAGTGAGACCCTCAGTGGAGGAGAGATGGGCGATGCGTACAGAAAGCGGGATGCGTGCAAATGAGATGCAGCAGTCAGGTATTTATGATGCTGGGTAATCACCAAGGGAATTAAGTATTTAACCATGCACGCGTTATCTGTGTATCGTTAACATCATTTAGATAGATTTATCCCCTATCAACACAGACGACCCTGCAGCATGAGCTGTATATCAAAACAGGACTGAGGCTGAGCTGTGTACAATAAGGATATACTGTATGCCATTAGAAAATTCAGTAAGCTGTGTTAAATACAGTAAATTCTTACTGGTACTGACATGACATCAGAAAAACTGCACAGTTAGTGCGCCAAATGTAAACAACAGGTAGTATGCGAACATAAATTTCTGGTCTAAAAAAGAAAATACACATTTTATCATTATTATTTATTATTACATCACATAAAACAGTTGCAGTGTATCCTTATGTGCAGAGCAATGTGATGGTATTTACCAGATGCCCATGTTATTCAGTGACAACAGCATTTGCACACAGTATGCTCTGCCATTGCCACGTGACTTATTGGTTTGGACATTTAGCATAACGTTGGGCAGCAATGCTCTCAAGTGAAATTGCTCTCTGTAAGAGCAAGGATGCATGACAATTCTTTCAGTGTGATCACATTACAAGACTCCCCTGGTTTCCTGGGCAAATGTCACCTTATACTATCAAATATGTACAAGTCAAGTTAACGCACGACATGATTTTGCCAAGCAGGACATGCTCCCGGATCAACATTCCGTGGCGTTCCTGGACCAACTTTGCAATCATTGCTGCTCCTGTACTTCTTTCAAAATTCCTTTACTTCAGAGCCAAGCTAGTTTTCCACATTTCATCTAATACAATTAAACAAATCCTCGGTAACATTGAACAAAAACCTTATAAGCCACTGCATGGTTAGGCTATGCCATCAAGTAAGTTTGCCAAAAGGCTAGAATGTTAGCAAGATAGCTTGCTAAGTAGGTAGGCTATGCTAACAAGCAAGCTGTTCACAAAAAGAGAGTGAGGAAATTAACATTTGTAGTTGCAAATTCCTGCAATTAAGGATCATCGTCATCATCATCATCACGCTGATTCTGGATAATTTGTTTAAATCAATATCGACAAAGCAATGATGGTCCTGGATCAACAAACAAATTATCCAGGGTCAACATGGCATCAACACGAGCACTGCAATCTTGCAAAAAATAGTTTTGAATAAGCTATTAAAAAGGAGGGACAATGTGTCTTTTGCTGGTCTTTGCAACTTTACCCTTACTCTTAACGTTAATTAATGAATAGTCTCGCCACCAGACAATCAGAGATCTCCACCTTCTGATAGTCTGGGGACACTCCTTTCTAAAGTGTGTTTAACACACCGGCGAAAACGGCCGGCAACAAAGCAACGCCTCTTGCATTTTTGAAAAGGACACGCCCTCCCAGAAATGTGCGCTCCCCCTTTTCTCGTCTGCAAGGACACAAACACACAGAGAGCTTGAAAATGGATGCCGAGAGATTTAACTCTGTTTTATCAAACGTGTGCTCAGTCTACAAGATTGTGGAAATGAAGGACTTGCAGCGACTTGAGCCATTTTGTACCGCTACACGTGTTTCTAGTGGGACTATGTTTACAAGCACAAGAGTTCAGCGAGCCACTGAAGGACCGCCCTGCGGATTTACTATTGGTTCTGCAACGTAGGGAGTTTTTTTAAACTCTGAAATTGTATCCGCCCATCTAAACACAAAATCAGGGAGAAAGTCATCAGTCTTTAGTTAAGCAAAGCGTCTAAAGTCTGACTTGTGAGTCTAATTAATGAACAATATTTTAGCCTATTGGCAAGCTTATTTGTTAGCATAGCCAATATCGTTAGCAAGCTAACTCGCTGACCCTGCAGTCGCTTATAAGGTTTTTGTTTAATGTTACTGATGATTTTGTTTAATTGTACTAACTTCAATTTGAAAAACTACCTTAGCTCAGAGGAAGCACAAAGGAATTTTGAAAGTACAAGCAGCACGCTGATGATGTCAGAGGGCTGTGATTGGTTGATTCCAATGTTGGGTCAGGAATGCAATGTGGGTTCTTGATCCAGGAACATGTCCTGCTTGGCAAAATCACGTCGTGCTCAAGTTAACAGTAGATGTTATTGTTGGCAAGAATTCTAGTTTGACCCCCTAACAAAGAGGTTTAATATGACTGGTTAATTGTTAATTGATTTACATCAATATATCTGGAAGATATGATACTGTAGATATGATAAAAAAGACTCAATACAAGTTTGATTTAAAACCTGTGGTGACTGAAATTATTAAGGGCATTTAGTAATTTGAGTGTGTTCTCAATTGTGACAAGGTCAGGTGATGGTAAATGATGGCTTGAATGTGAATGCTTCGCACCGAGTAATAAATAATCACTTTGATGTTGCCGCTTTTCTGCACCTGGTCCTGTATTCAAAACCCTTCGCAGGAGTCATTTGACTCCAATGTTTGTTTTACTAACCACAGTCATTTTACTTGTGTCACTGGCCCTTTGTTCAGAACTGACAACTAATTAAAAAAGTAAAGACCTACCTTGCGAATGCCTTCTTTTGACTCCTCAACGTTATTATCTCCTCCTCCGGTGCGGTTAATCATCCGCCACATCTGGGAGTACATGGGATCTCTCTCGAAGGGGTTCATAGCCTTGGAGCGCACCTGATCGTATACTGCGGAGTCCAACACTGTTCCATAAGGCAACTCTGTCTGCTTGGATAAGTCCTGGAGGGACCTGGAGAGACAAGTGGTGAGAAGAGTTAGTATTCACATTGTTTCTCAGTCATCCATTCACTGTGAGCATCATGCAGACTCTGCCTGAATAGTCAGCTTCACATCACAAATGGGGCTCAGTTTATCTCCTGGGTATTACTGCTGTGGTGAAACTGCAGTCACCTTTTAGTTGTCTTTTTTTGGTGGCTGTAGTTGTTGTAATGGACGTAGCAATGCAGTGTTTTTAACAGCATGCTGTCTGTGCAACAAGTACCCACAGGGACAGCAGATATCGAAGTACACTGCCATATCATCTACTGCAATGATCACACTTTCTAACATGACTTTGGAGTAAAACTGTTGAACAATGTCAAAAATTAGGAGCTTATCCTTTTGTCCAATGCCAGTCCAAGGTAAGAAACCAAAACCAATATGACTCCATGCTCACACACAAAGGGCGGCTGTGGCTCAGAGGTAGAGCGGGTCGTCCACCAATCGCAAGATGGCACCTTGTGTGGTAGCCTCGGCCACCAGTGTATGAATGTGTGTGAATGGGGGAATGGGACTCAAAGTGTACAAAGCGCTTTGAGTGGTCGGGTGACTAGAAAGGCGCAAATGCAGGTCCATTCACCATTGACATTACCTCACTTTTTTTTTTGTATCTCTGTCTCTGTCTTCATCCATAGCAAAACCCATGCACGGTTCAGGCTATTACACTTGGCTTCTGTTTACCAAATTCTGTGCTGTTGTATGTTATCTGAATGACCAAAGACGACTGAGACAGTTTACGCTGTTTCTCTTCGCTGATGGTGCTGACGTAATTGACGTAGGTCCTCTGGTATGCTTGTGAAGCTCAGGGACTTGTCATACAAACATCAGTTTGCTGCGGTGTCCATGTTTTGGATTGGGAGTCGTGAATAACGACTCTGATTTATCGACTACCGAGGCCCCCATTGGTACCAGTCATGTCACGCTATCTTGTTGGGAAGGGGCAAAGTTAGGTAAAATTTTGGTGGGGGAAAAAGTGGCATTTGTGGTTATTTCTGCTATTGTGATGCCCGCTATTTGAAATTCAACACCATGAACTTGGCATGCCCGAGCAAAATCTGTGTGTGTGCATATTGGCGACTGCCATATTGGAAACTGCTTCCCCTCTGCCTCCTTCGGAGTGGATGTGGATGAGGGGCCCAATTTGGAAAAAATCGTCCTCCTGTGCATTATTCCTAACGGCTAGCCTGCTCACATACTCTAGATGCTCCACTGTATATCACAGCCTGCAATCTAAAACTAAACCATCACTTTCTCTTGACACTGGGGTGAAAGAAGAACAGCATTGAGAGCATTTGCTCATCCACTGACCTGGATTAAATCTCTAACTGTGGTGCTTCTGGCTTGGCACTCTTACGTTTGCATGAGGGGACATGGTGAATGATCAAGCCTTTGTTACTGTCTTGGTAACTCCCAGTGAGAGCCGATTAGGTCTGCAGAGGCGGACATTGGACGGTGAACAGAGCATTCATGAACTGGCCAGCTGTACAGTGGATGACAATATTTCTTCCTTTATAACTGAGTGATTTGGATCTAAACTCTCCATGGGCCAACAGTGGGAGTTGGCAGCAACATGTAATTGACATGGAATAAAAATAGAAGAAGGGGAATTGGCCATTACCAACAAATGTGAGAAGAGTGGGGGTGGAAAGCAGTTTAGACGGCACACGGCTCCAAGTGCTGAGCAAGATGGCTTGGCTAACTGCACATGGTTTATATTTACAACTATATCAAGAAAAAGGGAGACACGAAAAAAGAAGTCGAAATGAAAAAGAACATGAGTCAGTCTTGCTTGTATTTTTATTTTTTTATTTCTCTCTGTCTAGTCCCCCCTCTCTCCCGCTCTACCCCTCACCCATAAATTGCCACCTCTGGGGGAATACACAAGCTATTGTTAATTATAATGCAACAGTGCTTGGGTTGCCTCTCAAAGAGTTTGGCCGCTGAGAAATGTAATGGAGAACCATTACAGGAACTAATTACTGTTTGTTTGTTAAATGGCTGCTACATACCACCCATGGATTTGAGAGACACACATTTTTGAAAACAAAACATGCACACAAAAATGCTCAACATGTCCTGCTTAATGAAGAACAAGTGTACAGTATCTTACTTCATTAATTCTGTTGTAATACACCCACAAAGCAGATTTAACAATAGGCACACATATAAGTGGATACAGTTTGCATTATTACAAGGCTGCTCACTCAAAACACACACATGAAATAACACATCTGGGCGTTTTAGGGAAAGTCGCGGCTCTTGCGGTTGTCTCCCTCTTACTTTCTCATGCCCTCCTCTACTATCCCTCTGACCCGGTCTAAAACGAAAAAAAAAAAACCTTTGAAGATTTTAATGAACTTTGCCGTGAACATGAATCTTTTATTGCCATCAGTTAATCTTTGGCCTTAATAATCTCCCCTCCCCACTACTCCCCTGTGAATATGCACGCCTGTCAGCACACTCTGACCAGGATTCCCCCTTTGTGAATTGTTTTCACTGGGTAGTAACTCTGGGCTTGTTATTTAAAGGTGTGAGCAAGTGTAGGAGGCAGGGAGAGGGAGAAATATGTCACGTCTTAGAGATGAGTTTAGATTTTACTGAGACAAAACAAGTCCTGATTACAATGTGTTCACAGTGACTTAACCTCGATTAATGTGTCCAAGTTTCACAGGAGAAATAACCAAAACTTATAACAGAAAATATTCAGGGGGAATTATATGGTGCAAGTTTCACAACCAAACAGCGCCTATCCAAAATGCTCGCCACAGAGTATTGGGAAAATGAAAAACAGTCCCCAGTGTTCATCCTTTGATATCCCTGAAATACAGAACATCCTGTTCAATAGTTATTATTTTGTTGATTGAAGGTTGTTATAAAGAACAGCCTCTGCTTTGGCTACAATGCCCAAGTGTGATGTTTTCATATCACCTACAGTATTTCCACAGACATATGAGAGGATGTCATGTCATACGAAGAAGGGAAATTTGGAAGAGTGGCCAAAAACCATGACAGCATAGGAGGTGTTTACAATAATTAATTTTAATCAAACATTATAAAATGTCTGGTTTTTAATATCAGGGTCTTGTTCATGTGTACGGGTAGAATGGAGCGTGAGATGGACCGAGGCTTTGGTGCAGCTTTTGCAGTGATGCGGGCGCTGTGTCTGGACCGTCGTGGTGAAGAGAGAGCTGGTCCATCGACGTCCCAACCCTCACCTATGGTGATGACTTCTGGGTAGTGACCAAAAAAAGCTGAAAAGGCTGAAATGAGTTTCTTCTGTGGGGTGGCTGGGCTCAGCCTTAGAGATAGGGTGAGGAGCTTGGACATCTGGAAGGAGGAAGGAGCCACTGTTCCTTTGCATCGAAAGGGGTCACTTGAGATGGTTCGGGCATCTGATCAGGATGCCTCCTGGGCACCTCAGGTTTGAGGTGTTCTGGGCACGTTCAACTGGTAGGAGACCCCGGGGAAGACCCAGAACATGCTGAAGGGACTACATATCTCATCTGGCCTGGGAACGCCTCAGGGTCCCCCAGGAGGTGCTGGAAATTGTTGTTGGGGAGAGGGACGTCTGGGGTGCTTTGCTTGGCTTGCTGCTTCTGTGACCTTGCCCCACATAAGCAGATGAAAATGGATGGATGGATTTTCATTTAAACAGACACTGACCCCCTTTACACCTTTACGCACAAAATGTATCTTGTTCCCAGATTGTATCTAGAGAGGTCCGAGCAGTCTACTCATCTCAACAGCTGAACGCAGTCCATATGGGCCCTGCCCCTGCCTGCTTGAAAAATGTTTTAATTATTTAAAATATGTATATAATTACATAGGGTTGCATCATATTGTCTGCATTTTCAGAGACAATACTGGTGTAAAAATGATCTTTGCTGGTCCACAGTTTTCTTTCTTACACACTTCGAGCTGTCAGGAAGATTTAGAGGGCAGAGCAAGGTCGATAACGATGAAACAGGCCTAACTGATTTTTAAGACCGTGATCGACAGAAAGAAGACACTACAGATGAGGGAGACACCCTGGTACTGTTAGTATCCAATGATAGAAAGACCACCTTGCCGCCACAGCTTCAGTGTCAACTAAAGGGGGGGGTGGGGAGGGGCTGCTAATGCAATGGTTTGAAATAGTCACTTGCAATTACACCTGTACTTTCATGTGGTCAAGCACTATGAGATTGCAGTCTGATCACCCAAAATGCATTTAAATCAAAGTGTAATCTTCCTCCATGATTGATTATGTTGTCTCATGGAGATACGCATGTATGCTTTTTGTGCTTTATAGTCTTTTTGGGAATGTTTGGTGTGAATCTAGTGCGTGCATGTGTGTGTGTGTGTGTGTGTGTTTGCACACACTTGCCTCTCTGTCCTGTGTGTATGCTAGCTCATTTTGCAACCAATTATATTACCCCTAAGCAGCTCAATGAGCAAGTAAATGGAGTGAACAGCAGCTGAATGTATCCTGTGACAAATAGTAGCGTGTGTGTGTGTGTGTGTGTGTGTGTGTGAGTGTGAGAGAGAGAGAGAACGAGACAGAGGGAGGGAGAGGAAGACAGACATAGATTAACTGCATGTTAATCAGATGGTATGTGTGTGATTGCTGTGTGTACATATTTGTTTCTGAATATTTGGTCATCTTCGTTGAAATCTATTGGTAAGACTAAGGCAAAACCTATTAAACGTTTGAGGGGAACACTGCGTACAACTAAGTGGTTGGTTTTTTTTTCAGCTGTTTTCAATCTATCTTTTATTTTGCTGAAAAGACTTAAGTTTCTATGCCACTTTGTATTTTATAAGTAGGTTAACAGACAAACTGTTCCACAAGTACTTGCAGAGAGTCAAAGGATGCACTTTTGTTTTTTTCAAAAGCCAAAAGACAAAGATGATCTTGGCTCCGTTATTCTGTAGGGAAATTAATTTGGGTATAGGCAGTAGAGCCTTGATCAGTTCATTAACTTTTTAACAAATGGCTGTTGAAGCACTGCAGACAGCTGTGCAACCTTGAACAACAAGCAATCTGTGCGGACCTAAGCCAAAACCCAAAGAGGTTTTTTTTTCTCCCCTCAACGACTAAAAGAGGTCTTTAGAGTACGCAAGTTAGATTTTAATGCTGTTAAAGTTTTGTTTATATTTGCATTATCTGCAAATATTAGAGGAGTTTGGGAGCTGCACAGTCATAGATATGCCAGTTTTATTATCACAAATTAAAGTCTTATCTCTATATGTTATTGGTGGTCAGTGTGAAGCAATGCCATTATGTGTTACTCTTCAGTATTTATTCATGTTTATTGTGTACTTTTACAGTAGCTAGCTTCTGCACTGCTGTGAAAGTGTAATAATCACAACTGTTCCATACACTTTCAAAAGGGACAGTGCAGCTACAATCCCTTTCTCACCAACAGAGGGCAATAAAGTAACAGTGTGACAGTTAATCTTTACTGTATGGCCCTTTAGAAAACATGCAAAACTTTAAATAACCAATACCGCTTTTTGACAGTCAGGGGCTAGACTGGCTTGGCTTGGTTTGGTTTGGGCCGTCATCCCAGCACAGCAGGGATTTGCATTTCCATTACAACAAGGCTACCTTCTTGAGGGTGTGTCTTTAAGTGTGTGATGCCGTTTAAAAGCAGCGGGCTGCTCCATGGCTAAAGTCCCCTGTTATTTTTGCTGCATGTGTTTTTCCACAGCAGGGCAGGTAAAAGAAGTTTACCTGTTGGAGGTGAGCTGTTTGCAGAGGTGCAGTAAGAGCCTGTTGTCTGCAGCTCTTCATCAACATCTCACTGTGGCTGTTCCTGCTTTCACTTTCCTCCCTGCAGTATTGTTAGACTCGCCTTTATTGAAGAGAAGCTGCTTACAAAGTTCTGCCAATACAATAATAATACATTTCATTTCCTATAGATTCCTCACAATAAAAGTCCCTTTTATTGTGATGTATAAACTTTCATTGTGAAGCAGCAAAATAAGGAAATGTTGAGTTTTCGAGCAGCAACTTCACACAACTTCTAATACGGCTGATAGTAAATATGAAACATTAAAATAAAGCAGCTATCGAAAGTTAAAAACAGGACGCAGGAGAGAAACTAAACTTCAAAGAGATTCAGTTAGAAGCCACAAGGTGAGTAGAGTCTCGCAACATTCACACTTGTTTAGGGGGGAGAATAGGGGTCGGCTGCAGTCAGCGAGACATCACCGCTACCCGCTTGAGGGCGGGCGGCCCGGCTTTTGGACCACCTCCAGAGAAGGTCCATCTCCAGCGTGGTTTGGCACGGCCCATCTAAACTGACAATGTAAACACAAGCTTCAGCGCGGCCAAGAATGACAAATGAGCTGCTGACCAATGGGAGCACTCTGCTGTCTTAACAGACAGGAGCCACTACGATGCTCAGATAGACAACTGTAACACCTGATTGACTTTATTGGCAATCAGTAGCTACCATGATATACGATGCAGCCCTGTGAGATTGAGCCAGGAAAGGAAGCTTTTTATCTGCAAACCCTTCATCCCTCTTTCAATCTTCCCATCCTGACCAATTCTTCCGCTCTTCTTTCCTCTCTCAACAGGTGCCCCCTCTTTTCTCTCATTTTACTCCTCCAAAATCCATTTCTCATTCAAACTCTTCACCACTGCCCAACCCCTTCCCCTCTCTCCCCTTCCCTGCTTCATTCCACTCTCCTTTTTCTACCTTTTCCCCCTCCTATTCTCTGCCTCTCTCCTCCCCTTTTCAACTCAATCCGTTTCATCTTTTCTTCCATGTAGTTCCTCTCTTTATAACACTTATACCGTTTTGTCTCTCTCTTTGTATGTTGCTCTCATGCTCCCTCTCTTTGTCGCTCTCCACCACCATCCCTCACTGTTTTCCTAAAGGATTCACACTGAAATTGAGGGAAAACATCCAAGCGTGAAATAGTCCAGAGAGGGTTCTGAACGCTCACTTGTTATTTCATTTCCAGGATGAAACAAGGGCATTAATACTTAAAAACCCTGTCTGTCCTGACGGCTCACTGAGACACAAAGACGAGCTACGCCTCCATCCTTCCCCGGCCCTCTCCTCCCTTCCTGTCCATGCGTTCGCTTTCCTGCTCTTCTCCATACTTAACAAATTCACTCTCTCAATCAGTCACTCACAAAACCATTTGCTCTCGCTCCATCTGCGTAATATGTTAATCAAGTATTCATCAGATAAAAGTGCACGCTAATCACAACATCACAATCCTCTTTTTTCTCTACGCTCGGCTACTCTCTTCATCTCTCCATTAAGGTTTTTGTTATGCTTTACGACTCCTCTCAGTTTGTTTTGAGTATGCTCCCTCTCGGCACTCACCCTGCCACCCATCTTTGGAGACCCAAGGCCATGTGGGTGCTGCTGTTTAGGTGGCAATTATGCCACTAATGACCCCAGAAGAGTCAACACATTAAAGATAATGCATTAAAATTTATGGAAATCCTTAATTAGCTCAATGGTTGCTGAATGAAGCGGTAAACTGAGAGGCACTCGGTAATGACAGCAAACTTTAAAGAAAGAAACAAACTAAAAGACAGACAAAAGAAAATAGGAACAGCTTCTTTCTACATGTTTTCCAGAGGGCTAGAAAGAAGGACGGCGGGGGAAAAGGACAGCATGTAGACAAGAGAGGAAAAGAGAGTGGAGACAGAAGTGGAGGATAAAGAGGGTGGTCTGCCAGAGACGGAAGAGAGAGGGAGAAAGAGAAAGACGGAGAGACAAACTGACAGAAACAAATTAAGAGACAGACAGTGATGAGATTTAGAGAAATAAATGTTGTTTATTCCAAAGCCAAGCACAATTAACTGTGGCACTGCCGGGCATAGCGGATGCTTCGGCATGCTGATTAGTCCAATGAGAGATGAGCATTTCCTTGTGCCACCAGGAGAGAAGCAGGCAAACATATTATCACAAGGATAGATAAACAGAGGGCACGGAGCTTAGGGAAATAATGTGTGTGTCAGTGTTTGTGTGTGTGTGTGTGTGTGTGTGTGTGTGTGTGTGTGTTGCGGGGCAAAATAAGAGCAGAAGGTTTTGCCAGTTGCCCTGATACATCCTCTGTCCCCCAACCTGAGAGGAACAAGCAAAAACACTCTCTTCTTACTTTCTTTCACACTTGGCCTGGTTCTCTCTGTCTTTCTGTTCCCCCTTATCTTCCCTATCTTCATCACTGGAAGCACACACATACACACACACACACACACACACACACACACACACACACACCGAGATAGATCCAAACTTGGGGCAGACAGGAAATTACTATCCTACGATGGTGTGAAGAAGGAGGAGGGGAGAAAGGATGGAAAGGATAGGGAAGTAATGGTGTGTGTGTGTGTGTGTGTGTGTGTGTGTGTGTGTGTGTGTGTTGCCTCTCATACATTACACCTGCCTGGTAGAATGGATTTCCACACTGAGCAACAATCAAGCACACTGGGGAAGACTGCAGTGTGTCTCTGTGTGTTAGAAACAATTTGTAATGCACGCACAGCTACACACAAACTAGGTGTGAGTAAGCATAAGTGTGTGTGTGTGTGTGTGTGCATAATTGCATTGTGCTTGAGCATCTGTTTAGACGTGATGTGCACCTTTAAAGTATAACTAAATATAATGAAAACTGTTGATGTGGAATAGTTAAAGAAATTCAGGTCTTTTTTTTTGTCAGAAGTAGAGATGTCCAGACCAAGTGTTTTTTGCTCCTGATCCCAATTCGAGTCATTTAATATTGAGTATCTGCTGATGCAGTCTGAATTTGATTCTTCTATTTTTATTCTCCCAGATTATACAGTTTTACAGTGCACACTTCAAGTACATTATTAAAATCAATCCAATGTATACCTAAGCTTGACAATAGCTCAGCATTACGAAAAAGATGCATCTAAGCTATTCCTCTGATGCTTTTTTTTTCTCCATTTAATGATAATGTATAAAATCACAAACCCTCTTAGTAATCCCTGTCGCCATTTCTATGTCTCTTTAAGGCCTCATTTACACCCCAAGCAATGCGTTTGTGCTAGTGCTCGCAAACGGTCGCTGTTTACTCGCGTTTTCATTTCAGTGAGCATGTTAAAAAGGCAACAGACAGCATTTTTTCCTAAACATATCATTATGAAAATAATGTGGGTTGCACAGGGTAATGGCCACAGTAAAATCAGACTATCAGCGTTTACATAGGTTACTTAGTGGCTTTGCAATCTTTGTAATAAGCTTCTGTCATCGAAATTCTGCGGAAAAAAATCTGCTTTACGGCAGGAAACGCGTCATGTATTGCCAAACTGGTCGGTCATCCTGAGGTCCTTGCTTAATACTGTGCATGAATTTCTTGTTTCACCTGCGTGTCACAGAAAACCATTTTTCTTCTGTAATCAACACTTGGATCAATTGTATTGGCAATAAATTGCTCATGTTGTTCACTCATACATGCACGCTGTTTCACTTTTTATGTTAACCTTTAACACCCCTAGAATGGGGCGTAACACTGCTCTTACACTCAAACAGAGCGGAGAGACAGACAGCGGAGGGTTGGAGAATTGATGAAGGCTGCACTCAGCGTTGCTGTGCATGAAGGTTTTGCAAGTATAAACACCTGTGTGACAGCTGATGTAAAACACAGGATCAGATCGGGCTATTTATAATTCAATACAGCCAAACCTGATCAGTTAAAAAATGCCTTGGGTCAACCCCGATGTCGATCCTTGAGTTTGGATTGGGACATCCCCTGTCAAAAGAACTGAGTTTTTCAGAAATTAAAGCCACAGAACCAACTGCCACCACTGACCGAGCAAGACCAATGGGTTGGATACTTACTGTATGGAGTTCTCTATGCGTGAGATGGTGAGGAAGGCTGCTAGGTTGGCGGTATACGAAGAGATGACAATAAGAGCAAACATCCACCAAACACCCATCATCATCCTCGTAGCTAGAGTGGTGTAGGGCACTTCTCCACCTGAAATGAAAGAAAGGTGCATAAACTAATGTACAGTCACAGTCAAAAAAGGCGTCACATTGACGCATACAAGCAACTCTTAGCTGCAGGAAGAAAAGCTGTTAAAACAGCAAAGCACATCCTGGAAGATTATGTTCGGATTAACAGAACTGATCTGATGCTTTGGCACAGATCTGATCTTCACATGGCAGCATAAAGTGAGAGACACTGCAGAGAATTCAATCTTTGCTCTTCTAAAAAGACATCAAAAGCACAAATCTTTGCAACATCTCTGAGAAAGATAACATTTATATATTGAGGTAAAGGTGGCCTGTGTATGCAACTGTCTCCAACTCTCTGGGAACGTCTTAATACACAATCACTCTCGAAATGTCTGCAGGCACGACTGTTTGGACAGAAGTTAAAAAATGTAATGTGCCATTGCGATAAATTATCTTGAGAAACGTCTTGATCAATCTGAACAGAATGTGTAAATGCTTGTCAGGCTTTCCCATTAGGATTTAATGCTGCCTGGAGCACGTTACAATGAAAAGTGGCTTGTCCGTCTTCACATATAAAACCTCTTTATCCCCGTCTTGTGTTATAAACAGCTTTTGTGGCCTTGTCCTCTGAAATCTTGTTGTGATACAGTAAAAAACTAACCACCTCAGCTTTCTGCGAGCCTTAAAAAATGCCAGTCACTCTAACTCTGGCTGTTGCAAAAAACAAACAAACAAAAAATCTATTTATTTGTGCGTTAACCAGGAAAGAAAATAGCATACATTTATCTTTGGCTTTTCTGTTGTGCTAGTCATACACTGAAATGCACAGAGTAATGATTGATTTGCAGCCAGTGAGCTCTCCCTCACTGCCTCTATTGTAGCATGTTAGAAATTAGCCTCATTCATCCTTGTAGCAGGGGATCCCTGTTAAGTGGACTCAGACAATGCTCTCCTCGCTCCCACTTCCTCCAGTTCAGACTCAATCACATGTGATACCCACGTAATCCCATGTTCCCTTTATCTTCCTCTCTCTCCAATGGATTTCCTGCTTTTTCCATCTCCCTTTCAGGCCTTTTCTGCATCACTTACAGCATTTGATTTAATTCAAATTTGTTATCTCTCTCCCTCTCTATGCATTACTGTATCTTTCCCAGGCAATACATTTGCTGTTGACATCAGGCTTTACAACGAGCCCGAAGGCGGAGTGATGTGAAGTACTGTACCCTATATATTCAGTCCAAATAATCACTTTACATGTATGCCTGCGTGCTATTCCCCTTTTTATGCTGCATGCTTTTATGCAGAATTATTTGACATCTTGAGGTCTGCTGTGTGTTTTTAAAATGTGATGATCTTTTGTGGTTCTTTGAGCATTTTCCCTGGAGAGTCACATATATGGCCCTGAGGTTATGAAATCCCTCTTTTCATTTCATGTGTCATTTATTTTTATCAGGTATCCAAACTGAGATTGGCATCTCTTATTGGAGACAGATTATAAAATAACAGAAAACAACGAGAAATGTCTAACCTGTAACCTGCTCAGCATTGGCGTTATGTTTTGTGTCTATTTCTTTCTGGTCTCTGTAAACACATATACATATAGAACGTAACATATATGCCTTTGTATCAAATAGGTTTCAGAGAAAGAAAATGCAGAGTGCAGGCAATCAATTAAAATATAATAAATATGGAAATAATATTTTTTATAAAGTTCATGTGGTTAACTATTCATGAGAAATTACTGTGAATATGCCAGCGGGAAGATGAATTGAATCTTTTCCAGGACTGAATGCAAGCAGCAGGCACAGATGCTTTTTCTCCTAACGTGGGCTGCCAAAAGTGTCCAAATATATGCCAAACCGTGACTGCAGTATCTTGGACTTCAACAGCTTTTAAAACATGACCTTTGTGAATCATTCCACCCGCAGAAGGTATTTGGGGATTTGGGGTTTCACACTGGCAATATCCATGGAGGACCGATTAAGTTACCAGAAAAAACCCTATTGTGGAGTCTCTGAACAATTTTCATGTTGATTTCTGGCTGCACAACTTACTTTTATAGAATATTTAATACAGCTGGGAAAATGACTCTGCTGAGTTCTGACATCTAAATGTCCCAAAAATCTGAAGGTGGGCAGACTTTTGTTCGGGTTCTTTTGGATATTTTATGGTTCCCTCTGTCCCTGGACAGTGTCTGAATCAAATCAAGATCAACTACAACAGACTTTTTGAAAAGGTCGTGTGTGTGTGTGTGTGTGTGTGTGTTTGTGTGTGTGTGCGCGCGCGTGTGTGTGTGCGCGTGTGTGTGCGCGTGTATGTATGCGTGTGTTTGTGTGCGTGTGTTTGAGAGGGACAGAGAGTCAGAGGGAGACAGGCGGACGTAACATCTCTGTAAGAGATTATATTAACTTGGATTTATGAAGCTCAATAAAACTAACTGAACACTGAGAAATGGGATGAAAGGCCCTTGACATAGTTTACTTGAAGACTGGTCTGGCATTGATTTTAAAGGTGCCGAAATGTCAGACATTTCCGGTTTACTACGGACTTAGAAATCAGCTCTTAAAATGTTGCAAAAATAGTAAGGTGCACAATAATTTATGTTCTTGTCATACTGTCAGTGTCAGTCCCACTCTACGCTCATTACGGCTGGGGATCGTTTAAAATATTTCGATACCAGTACCCTTAAAGTGATACTGATACTAATAGAGTACTTCAATTAATACCCATAATTTGAATAGAGAGACCTGTAGTATAGCCATACTTTTGAACATGTTGTTGGCATCTCCGTAAGCTCAATTACCAACTCTGTCAATACACCACACTTGACCTCAACACACCACAGACTGCATGGGTTGTAGCTGCTGCGGCACAAGTGTGAGCTCCACACTCGGGACAGTAGATAGGAGTCACACAATGACAGGGCTAACTGTTAGCACCACACTGCTACCGGGTTTAACAACAGACCAAGCTCTTGTAGTGTGTTTAAGACTGTTTAATGGCTTGGTGTTGGATGTCCGCTGCTGCTGCTGCTGCTGCTGTGTTAGCTCATGCTAACAGGGCAGACATTGTACTGACTGTTCACTAGGAAGAGAGCGGCCTTGGAAATGGCAGCAACAGAAAGCGTGTTGTAGGAGTTGGGACAGTCTGGGATCTGTCACTCAAAAGAATTGAAAGCAGGTACTGTTGACTGGAGACATTCTGATACTATGTGGTACTAGATTATTTCCTACAACACCAATACCCGGCCCTAATGCTCATGTTAATAAACAGAACACATAAATACTTTTATGGTTAAATTCTTCACCTTTTTTCGATAATACCTGGTGAAGAGTTCTGTTAGATTGAAATGTTGCACAATTAAAATCACTGGGAGCAGTGTGCAGATCTCCTGTCTGAATTCTTCACCATTCAAGTGTCAGTAACTGCTGTTGGCCACTTAGGTGAGGCCCCAAGGCAGACCAAGAACATGCTGGAGGGACTATACATCCCATCTGGCCTTGGAACACCTTGGGGTCCCTCAGGAGGAGCTGGAAAGCGTTGCTGGGGAGAAAGACAATGTATGGGTGGATGGATAGTCAACATCACAAAAAGTCTGAATCCTCATGGCAAGAGCTGACCCAGAGGAATTATATGTGTGAAGTTAAAACTAAATATCCAATGTGGTGCTGTATAGAAACACCTTCCTTCTGTCAAGCAAAGGACATGAAATATTCATGCACCTACAGTCACGCATCACTGATCTATTAAACCAATGTATAAAGTGGCTGCTACCAGTGCAATGTGCTATTAACTCTCATACTACAGTATACTGAATCACTGGGAACATTCTTCATACTGTGCTATATCAAAACCATCTTTCAGATGGGAGAATACACCCAGATGGATGTCACCATTGAGGAGGAATACAGGCAATCAACAAACCCTTCAAGTTGGTGAGGAATTGAGTCATGACTATGTAGTATGTGTACGCTTCTGTACCTTTTTATAAATTCTTTCCCTGTGCTGACTACAACAGCACCATGAGGATAATTAAGAAAGAAAAAAAATGTTGATGAACATGTGTGCTGTATATTAGAAGTCTATGACTGGGCAGCCCTGATGGACATGCTGCTGCTTACACACAACCTCAGTATAGTCTGAACTCACCATGAGGTTTCAACCATAGACTGTATAAAAGCAATGGATTTAGCCAAGGTGGCATATTTAAACAAATTTAAATGGGTGAGTTATATAAAAACCTATCCCTCATACAGTTGTCATGAACAGGTAAATTAATTATAGAAACCAAAACCATTTTTGTCACACTCAAAACACACATTAAACATGGCTTAATAGAGACTATTTCAAACACAAAAATCCCAAATCAGCCTCACTGTAACTTGCAGCATTCACAGACAAAGCACTTTGGCATTTTACATTGTATCAATTAGCATGGTGGCTAGCAGACTTTTCCTGCACTCATATGAAGCCAGGGACAACAGCAACATTTAACAAAGGTAATGTTACAAAATTTGGCTCCATTGCAACTCACAAGGTTCACTGACAAAACAACTGTCTTATATTAAACACGTTTTCCAAACAAATATAACATGTTAATGTTATTAGCACAAGACTATGGCATTTTACACTGTTTTAGCCTGGTGACAAGTGGAGATTTCCTCTGCTCATATGAGGCCAGGGAAAATCACACACTAGACTTAAAATGCAATGGTGTATGTTTCTTATCTGTGAAATGAAAGTAAATAAAAGCTTGGTTTCCACTGAGGGAAATGGTTTCTGGGGAGGTGCACATCAGGATACGACATAAAGTATGGCATAGGCTCTACACAGAAGTATAAATCCTGCATAATGGAGCGATGACCACTAGAAGTTGATCAGTTGAAATCTATATAGATAAACTGACTTCTGATTGTTTGTTGGTTGTATTTACACCTGAGTGAATGCACTGTTGGAATAAGTTAGCTGTGTTTCTGTAGGGATACCTTCAATTAAGCTAACCAGGACAACTAAACGAAGCCAATGGTGACTCTTCTCTGTAAGGCTTAGAGTAAAGGAGCTTCTATTCAAGGCGTTCTTCAAGGCACCTTTCAAGTGTTCCTATGGTTGCATTCCTGGAAAAACTCCTGTCAAAGGTAAGAAGGTGTGTGTGCCTCCGTCTGCATGTGTGCATGTTTATGAATTCCAGAGGAGGCATTGCTAGCATGAAGCAGCTTTTGTAGATGTCAGCTTGGCAGCTTCAAAGGCACCCTATTGTGTCCCCTCAATATAGCTCTCCATTCTTACCACCACGTCTCTCCATGCTTCCCCTCTCATTCTCTGCTGTGTTCCCCTGTAGCTGCGGGCAAACAGCATTTCTCTATTTCATCTGACTCCACTGGAAACAGGAAATCAAAATCAAAATTAAATGTGCTATTTTACTGCAAAACATTTTGAAAATCAATGTTTCTTTCAAAAAAAAAAAAAAAGATTGTATTTTTTCCACTACTATTAGCAGAACCTTATGTGTGGCTTACTTCCTGTGTGCTTTCTTTGATTGACTGAGTGACTGGATTGCTGGATGTCTACATAACTGATTGGTTAATTAGGTAGCTGGCTGGCAGCCTGGTCCTTTGACTGTGTGACTGACTGATTGACTACTTTGCTGGCCTCTGAGCTGCCCAACAGATCTGCTGCCTTTAAATCATGTTTATTCCTTTTGATTTGTGATATGCGCTTGTTTCTTTTAACAGTACTCCTAAGATTATCTCCTTTTGGTTGTCATATTGCTAAGCCTTGAGAATCTTTTCTTAGCAATGCTGTATTTAACATAAATACAGTTACATAAAATCTGAGAGCTGCCCGGCACCACTTCACCACTACACAAGCTGCAGTCTCCCACTCTTGGCTGCTGAGCAGTTTGGCTAGTAATTAGTCCTTCCACCTCTTTCTAATCCTCTCTGTTTTTATTAAAAGATTCTCTCAGACATTCCCTCTATCTCCGGTTTAATTCTCATCTCCTATCTTCCTGCCTTTTGGCTCATGTAGCTAAATGAACACACAAAACACAGATGAGTGTGTCACTGAGTCCCAAGGAAAAAGGGAACAAGAGGGAGAATAAAAAGCTGAGAGACAGATAATCCAGAATACTTTGAGCGGATGACTAATGGACTGGATATAGTTTTAATAAAAATGTGCAGTGCAGAAAAACTACAATTATGTTAGGGTTTTATCCAAGTTAACTTGTTTCGACCAATTTTTTTAAACCATCAGAGTAATGTGATTTATATGGCAAAAACGTATTATGTTGATCATCTCCTTTCTGTTGATTGTAATTGATCTGCTCATTTAGGAAGGTGCCCAAATATCTAGCAAGAACATCAAGTCCTCGGATATGCAACAGCACCAGATACAACCCTCATCCCTCAGTTTTGGAACAAACTAATCAGAGAGGAACATAATTGGGCCAAAACGCCCTTGATCTTGCGTGTATCCGTGCAGTAAATCTGATGAGGTGACTGAGAGGCCAGGACATTTTGTGTAGGAAGTTGGTACAAGTTGAGACATGCATGGAGCCTTTTCACTACTGCTTGTAAAACTTTTATTAACTTACTTTTGGAGTTACTTTTGACTTTTTCTGGTCTTTGAGTTGAGTCTGTTCTTGGTAAGAGTCGGTGCTCGGGCTCGGTGGTGTCCTTTGTACCATCTGCTGGATGATTGAGTGGTGTGAGCCTTAAATGCTAATGATTTTTTAGGAAGGAACTAAAGGGAATCTAAAAATCCCGGCATATTTTACTTTAATTAGCTAGTTTTATCTGATCAGTGTGTTACAGTCTATGTCTTGATCTTAATGTTTTGATTACTGATATTTCTAGGTTAAGAAAGAGCAGAGTGATACAGCACCAATAAACTGTTATTATCCATCCATCCATCCATCCATCCATTTTTATCCACTTATCCAGGGATGGGTCGCAGGGGCAGCAGACCAAGCAAAGCACCCCAGACGTCCCTCTCCCCAGCAACGCTTTCCAGCTCCTCCTGGGGGACCCCAAGGTGTTCCCAGGCCAGTTGAGATATGTAATCCCTCCAGCATGTTCTGGGTCTGCCCCGGGGCCTCCTACCAGTGGGATGTGCCCAAAACACCTCCAGCAGGAGGCGCCCATGGGGTATCCTGATCAGATGCCCGAACCATCCAAACTGACCCCTTTCGATGCGAAGGAGCAGCGGCTCTACTCCGAGCTCCCTCTGGATGCCCAAACTCATTTCTGCAGCTTGTATCGGCGATCTCATTCTTTCGGTCAGAGCTGCCCAGAGCTTATGACCATAGGTTGGCACGTGTTATTATGTATTTCCCATTTTCTTTGTTATGCCTTTTATGTTGGTTTTATGCAGACAATGTCAGAATAATGTACAGATGTCACCCCTTTCAAATGACATAATTAACCAAGCCCTGCATTACAGCACAGTAACCTAGAGTGGAACTTAGTGTAGAGCAACAGAGGGAGGTACCCCTGTCCCAACTCTGTTAATTAATAGATTAATGTATAATTCCTGTGTCTCTTGTATCTCCACTAAGGTCAAAAGAGATATTGGCGAGCACCAAATTCCCCCCGATGACAAATTTCAAAGAATACTTTGAACTGATTTCTTGTTTTTCCTTATCTTAATTACTGTATATGTCTGTGATTACTTGATATCAAGCAGTAGCCCATTTCCGTCTGGTATGATAGCTTGATGGATTATTATGTCAACACATAAGTCACTTCTTTATGTACTTTTCACTTTGATATCAATATAGTTTGACGGTAAAGGATTCAGTTTGTTCAGATCAAAATGAGGACAGGAGGCACCGTTTGAGTGACATCTATAATTATCATTAATAATTTTTATCTAATAAACGGATCACCGCCTACAGCTTCCCTTTAAAACAATGTATGAAAAAGTGATTACAAGATAAGTCAATATAATTTGTCCTTCATTAACAATAATTTCCACTATAATTACAAAATAGCAACATAAAGTCATCAGACAGTATCCAGCTTGCAATGTCTAACTTCTAGTCTTTTGTTATGTACAGGTGTTTTGTAAGAAAATCTTAATGACAACAATGCATTGCAGAGGAGGAAAGACAGAGTACAGCAGCCTGATGGAGAAGTTTATCCTATTTGTCAAGTGTTAAGTGATTCAAAGGGGGTGAACTGCTGGCAAAAGTGGCTGGACACATGGCCTGTAGACAATGGCCGCTACACTCTTCACTGCATTCTGTCAGTGTAAACAGGCACCTTCAGTCACTAGTTTATTTTTCTGAAGTGTGCTGAGAGGTACTTGTGCAGCCGCGTGGCTGTGTAATCTCACCCCACAACAGCATCAGCAGCAGCATGTTTTAATTATCAATCTCTCTTCCTCTTTCCCACACTCTGCTTCTCCTTCTACAACTTTAGACAGTGAGGAGAGTTCACGGTGTCTGTCCACAGCTCTGGAAATCCACTTCTATCAAACATTCCATCATTTTTTTAAATCTACATTCCCGCTGCCAACTGTTCCGAGGCTCCTCTTCAAAGTTAAAGCATCACACTCCAGTTTTTCTTGGATGAAAGAAGACTAGAGCAGTTTATGAGAGCTTTTTAAATGAGAAAAGGAGAGCTGGAATATGTTCAGCTGATGTCAGCTCCCAGTTGGAATCACTGCAGTCTTGCCACAAAATGATGTAACTTCTTTTTTTTCTCTCTCTTTCTTAACTACAATTTGGACAATTTTTTCTTTCACAGCCCTGAAAAGTGTCTCGGTGAAGGACATTTTGGCAGGGTGGTACAGTGATAGATTCACAACAGATAGGTGAAAATCCACTTGAAGAGTTGGTCTCAGTGAGCATCAGGCAAGACCGTCGCATTAGTGTACCATTACGTACAAATCAGAGGTAAAAATTTCAAAAAAGATTTGACATTGAAGAAAAATAGGGAGTGCTGCACTGGGTCAAGAAACTTAGTGTTGACGATGTCAAAGTAAAAATGATTTGACATTTTTAAAAAAAAAAGAATGAACGAAAGAAAGAATACAGGTTCTATTTTAAAAGCTGAATCACAAAAGCATTTATATGGATCCAGGATACCATTAGGCACAAGAGCTGGATGAAATGGAAGATAAATTATAAACTTCACAGTCAGTGACATTAGTCATCTTTTATGTGTTAACAGCTGAACCAATCACAGTGGTTAAAAATGCTGGTTCCTCAGAGAAAGACAATAATAGAAGCAATTAGGGCGAAATGTTTACTTGCATTAAAACCGACAGCATTATAACAGAATGCAATTTTCAAATCGAAAAGATGTGAGAGTTGGAAAAACCTGGCCCTGTGGACTTCATGTGTTCACGCTACCCTCTGCACCACGTGACATATGCAAAAGAGAATAAATAAAAGACAAATACGGGGGCGGCAGTAGCTCAGACCATAGGGTCTTGGGTTAGAACCCAAGGGTTGCTGATTCAAGTCCCCGTCCAGACCCAATATTGAGTGTGGACTGGTCGTTGGTGAGGTGCCAGTTTGCCTCCTGGGCACTGTCCAGGTGTCCTTGAGCAAGGCCCCCAGCTGCATGGGGTGCCTGTCCAAGGCAGTCCCCTTACCATGGCATCTCTTCATTTAATGCATGTATAGGTCCTGTTTGTGCATTTGTGTGTATTTGGGGCCTGTGTGTATAAAGTACTATTTGGACGGGATTAGTTTTACATAGGGATGTGGACTAATGTCAGTCTACCACAGGATGTCTGTAATAAAAATGTTCAATTCGCACGGGACAAGAAATCTCCGTAATTCTACCAGAGATGGGAGTGGTAACTCGGTTTGCGCCCTGGCATCACCTCCCTGTCGGCATGTGCATGCTACGTTGCTTCCTGTAAGCATCAGCTGAAGGATAATAATAATTAATGATTAGCCCAATATGAATTATTGCCCATGATCAGGATTGTGTGAACACAACAATAACACAACCACAAGTTTCGTGGCTCTGAAAAGTGCTTTCTTCTCGAACTTTTTGATTGGTCTCCCACGTACGGCTATGCGATCATTAAAAGAATGTCCACTATCACGACTGCCGACAACACCAAATGTTTCTTCAAGCGCCTCCATCATCGAAAAAACATGGAAAACTAGTTGTAAACGCGGAAAATTGTTGTAAACAGGACTTGACGAAAAATGTACATACATTTTTACAGAGGATCGCGTTCGCATGGGATTAATATTACCAAAGGTATTTTCTCCGGAAAGTTTTACAGAAGGTAAAAGTCGGCGTAATTTTAACTGATATTATCCGTAATGATTACAGACATGGCACGTTAGGACGGGACTAAAATCCCTGGTAATAATTACTTCACCCCACGTCTCCACCTTAAACTAATCCCGTCCGAATAGATCTTATGACAACAGAGTGAAAAAATGGAATTTCCCCTCAAGGATTTATTAACCCTATGGGCCCTAGGCGTTTTTGGGGTATTTTTACTGCCTTTACTTTTAAGCTCATATCACAGTCATTATAAAGGCTACATACACATGCTATATCTTGTTTTTTTCAGGTCAATCAGAGCTATCCAGATTTGCCATCATTTCATGTCCTTCTATGTGCCTGTATTTTATATTAATTTTTATATCAATGAAAAAGACAAATACGTGTGACTAAATTCTTACATTTTTACATGTATCTCACCATAGCAAG